>NW_025784251.1:0-29056 GCF_021130785.1 Homalodisca vitripennis
CGAACATTTTTTTGGGGGCTTGAAACTGTTGTGAGAAGCTTAAAATACCTTACATTTTATTTTAAGCAAGGTTTGGCTAACTTGCAAAGGAGCAGATTTCTGCTAAGACAGTGAAGAAAATCTTGTGCCAAGGTATGATAATTGCTGTAATTTGTAATTCTAAATGGGTGAACATAAGAAAACTAGCTTAAACTGGGATATATTTAAATACATTAATGAAATTTTGGTAAAATACTTTATTTAATTTCAAATTTAAAATGTCCGTTATTTTCTGAGAAAAAACCCCCCAAAAATTATAATTCAATGAGTCTTAAATCAACTTTTATAATTTTTACTCAAAAGAAGGAAGTTATTATGTCTATGTACTTTCCTCTACATGGCTCAAATAATAGCCTGTGTTCTGTTGATTTGTAATTATATTTTATTGGGCCATATGTTCAATTTATTTGCCTTTACAAATAAAAAAAAAAAAAAAAAAAAACAGTCAAGAATTTTTTTCTTTTATCTCTTCCATTTCTGTATGTAGCTAGAATTAAATTAAATCCAAACCAAACAGCATATAAAAGTAACCTTAAAATACATTGATTGATATATTTTTACAGCAATAATGCTTCAGAAAGCAATAAATAAGAAAACTAGACGCCATTAAAAAACAAAAACTTTCAAACAACTATTAACAAAACCGTAGGATGTAAGTTTTAGTAATTGTGTGTATGAGGATTTTGTCAGCATTTATGGGCTTTAATGGTTTGCTTGTTGATTTCCACACAAATCTTAAAACAAATGCTTGTGAAAACTTTTGTTACTAGAACTGCAAACTACTTTCATGGTGTTGAGCTTTCTACAAATTAAAATCAGTATCAGATTTGGTTCATTTTCAAACTAAAATTTTTGCTTATTTAATTTAGTTCAATTAAATAAAAAAATAAAAAATTTTTTATTTCACCACAGTATAAAAATCGTATATATTGCACAAAAATGGCATCCATAAATGTATAAATTACACAGTATATAAATATTAGTTGTAATGCGAATAAGCAGACATTACAGACTGGTTACTTCAAATGCAAAACATAACTATCTATTATTTTTCAAATGTTAAAATTAAATAGGGAGAAAAAATACAAATTATAACCAATATTATTATAATATAATAATAAATCATTCAAACTAAGTAAAAGAAAATTTCTACACATTTACAGAAGGAGGATTCAGCTGAGCTGACAAAACAGTTTTACCTAGTCGTTTTCTAGGTCCGCTATTTTTCTTCGAATTGTTTGTTCAAAAGTTTTATTTAAGTGTTTTTTAATGATTGTTTTTAACTTTTTTACCGTGTTTAGTTTGTATTTGTTCTGATTAATTCACACGATTCGTTTCACACAAGAAATTTGATGTTCCAATTCTAATATTGTAAACAAAGGCTTAACCTATAAATGTTTTTAAAACCTACTCCTAACGCTATGACAGCCAGCCAGGGCTAATGAATTGTTCCCGCTCGGACAAAGTTCGGACGTTAGGGACATGAATGAAATGCTGAACTGTTCTCCTCTTCCCGATAACAACAACTCGACTTCGTGAATCCAAAAAAGCGGACATATTACTAAAACTGCAAAAAATACCTTCTCCACCTCCTAAGAAGAACTACCTTCGATAGTGAGTGAGGATTCATTCAAAAAACCGATTCAAGATACTTGAACCAAATCATAACCAATGTTGCAGATCATTGGCTACTGTCTTCCTTCCTCACAACAAGAGACATTGAAATTGGAACAAGGATCTCCTGATGATATAAAGAAAAATAATTCACGATCTAAGATCCCACCAATATTTTTGCGTGACTGTAAAATAACCACCAAGAAATAATAAAAGATATTAAGTGTAATGGTAATATCAAGTATCACAACTGAAATCAAAGGCTAAAATCGATCAAGATAAAACCCTAACAGAAATAAATGGACTACAGGAAAACTAACTAACTTTTATGAAACAAATCAAGTAAAGTATTTTCCACGTTTAACACCTTCCCAGGACAAAAAAACTTGAAGTGATCATTCGGTAATTGTTCCCTACTCTCTAACTGACGAAGAAATACAATCAAGAGTTTATGTGACATGGGTTACCCGACCATTAAAGTATCAAAGATTGTTAACCAAAAACAAAAAGTCCAATGCCCACTCTGTTTTGTAGAGCTGGAGAATTCGGGAAAAGTGGTCGTGATATTATGAACCTTGAACAATTGGTTCACGCCATAGTTAAAGTGGAAATTAAAATGAAGTTCAAAAAACATCCCCACAGTGTCTTGAGATGCCAAGACTTTGGGGCACACAAAAAACTTCTGCAAACTGGACCCTCGCTGTGTTTGCGGTGCTCGGGATCCCATCTCTATTCAGATCTGCCCGGTCAGTTAATAACCCAAAAACCAGTGTGTGTTAAAGTGCGGCGAGGGAACATACTTCCATTTACTGGAGGTTGTAAAATATCTACCAGGGCTTCAAAGCAGAAATTGAGAAACGGTCGCAAGAAATCCTCCATACGGGGAACGAACAAGAATCTGTTCCACCAAGTTACAACGACACGACCCGAAAACTCAACGAACCTAGGGAATAAAATCATCCAAAAATCATCTCCACCTCGATCTCCGTTGGAAATATGAAACTCCCCCAGCTATGCTGAGGTTGCTCATCCGTCGTTACATTCCTTCAACTGCAAACTCCGTAGAGGATCCACAATCTCTGGAAGCAGGTAACATCTCAGGTCTTGACGAAAATAATATGCAATGTAGTAAAAATTACTCATACCCCAGGTTGAAAAAGGTTATTTCATCAGGTTATTGCTTCTTTCTTTAAAAATGCCCGTGGACTAACAATCAGGCCCCATCTCTCTTTAAAAACTTAATTGTTCTCCAATGGAATGCCAATGGGCTTGAAAAGACAATAAAAAAACATCTCTTTTCTGTTATCTTTCCTAGTATAGACATAATATTGATGTTGCATGTGTCACTGGAAACTCACTTCTGGCCCATATGTTATAAATTTAAAATAAGTGGCTATTCTATTTACAGGGACAGGACCGAGTGGCTCCTCATTGCCTCTGGCTAGGGGCGGAAGCGCCTCATGGGAGAGCGGGGTAGGGGGTGATCGGCGCGCGGGCGTGGTGACGGTCGCCTGGGGGTCGGCAATTTTGATCAAAAGAAACATAAAAACACCACGAATTTCTTGTTCCCCAGTTACAAAAGTTTTGGCTCAGCATGTTTCCATAAAAATTTTTTTACCAAAAATGGAACTCAACTTTTCATTAGTATCAGCATTACTTACCTCCTAACAAAGGTTTTGTTGATGAAGACTCCTTAATAGGGCTCCTTCCTCTATAGTAATAGTCTTACTATTTTAAATCGGGGGGGAGATCTAAACAGTAAATAAACACTTTTATGGGGATGTCGCAGTATTAAAACACCAAAGGGCTTCAATCTAATTGATAACCGGACCTACGCTGCCATGAGTACCACTTTTTTTAATATATTTGGCTTCCTGTAGGAACCAACTGTTTATCCGTGGCAGAGAAACCAGCAACCTGACATATTAGTAGATAGTGTTCTCCGCCTCCCCTGCTCTTATAATATCGCTTCAACTTGTTCCGATAGTACAGCTAACCCTTATGCACCGAGTTCTCACGTCCCGCCGCACCAACTCCCCTTACCTCGCTAATAGTAACTTTTTCAATTTAAACCAGATTTTACCAATCCTCCATTGAATACTAATTAATGGTAAAGTTGACTGGGGCCTGTATTTCATAACGAATTAGAAACTAATATTATCTTGCCGAATTGTTTACAGTCTTTCGAAGATCTTGTCAACTGTGTTACTACAATTCACTGAGCTGATTAAAAATTCGGTTAAAAAAGGCCAGTCGCAAAACAATCAAAAAACCATGTTTTGTTCCTAATCGCCCTCCGCAAAGAATTCATAATTTTAATTAAAGAAAAACATGTTTTTTTAGGAGACGGTGGCAGAGACAAAGGCAACAGAAGATCGCATGCAGCTTAACAGGCTCATCAGGAAAATAAAATCAGAATTAGAGATTTTCATAATGTAATGTCTATCAGAAATATTTGAGTGAATTAAACCCAGGCGATAGTTCAATGTGGCTGGCAACCAAAAGAATTCTCAGAACGCCTTCTTACGATCCCTCCCCTTCAACAAGGGGCCAGGAGACGTACCAGTAGGGGGGTGACTCTGAAAAATGTGAGGTCTTTGCGAATTATTTTGAAAAAATGCTTTTTCCCCTTACCCTAATGTTAAATTTTGCCTTCACTGCAAGATAATGAAAGTCAAACAGGTTTTTTAAATAGCAACCATCTTATCTGCTTGAGCTTCCCACTCAGTATATCTCAACATCTGACAATTAGAGGAATGTTATCCAATACCTACCCGTTGAGGAAAGCTCCTGGGTATGACTTGATAACCAAACTTAATATTAAAGGAACTCCCGCCAACAGGCCATCAGCTATTAAAAAACCTTTATTTAATGCATGCCTACACGTTGGTTACTTTCTTCCTAAATCCCTGGAGGAAAAATGCTGAAGTTATTGTTATCCACAAGCCCGGTAAGCCTGTTAGAAATTCCTCTAGTTTACAGACCCATCAAGGCTACTACCCACTCTGGCAAAAAAGTATTTGAAAAGCTAATACAGAAGAGGACTATGCAGATTTCATTGAAGATGCTCAATGTATTCCTCCCCACCAATTCGGTTTTAGGGGCAAAAACATTCTACTAAGCAGCAACTTGCGTGGGTTAACACAAACAATAGTGCAAGGGTTACGAAAATAAAAGGTCCACTATGCTGCTTTGTTTGTGGATTGTTGCTCAGGCCTTTGACAAAGTATGGCACAAAAGGTCTTCTGTATAAGCTATTATCAAACTGGACTTCCAAATTACTTGCGAAACTTCATCGAATTCATTTTTAGAAAACCGGACTTTTTTCCAGTATTAATCCCCTTCATTTTTATTACTCAATTCACTGTTTCGACAGATCCGGGCTGGTGTGCCACAAGGCTCAATATTTTAGGACCTGTATCCTGTTTAATATGTTCAAGGATTGGACCTACCCATAACACAGCTCTTTTTACGCTTTGCTATTTTCGCTGATGTCACTGCCTTGATTTCCCAACATCAAGACATTGACACAGCAGTTTGTACATGCTTCAGAACTGATACAGACCTTACTGTTGGATTGGTTCGTTTAATTGGAAATTATCGCACTTAACCCTCTAAAATGTGAAGGCGAAAATATTTTCGATAAGAAAATTCAATCCCTTAAGGAATATCGAAATTCAAAGATAAACAATCATTACCATGGAATGAAAATGACAGAACTGTTAAATATTTGGGTGTCCTTGTTAGACTCTAAACTTTATTATAAACAGCACATTAAATTCAAAATTAAATCAAGCCAACACAAGAATTGGCACCAAATGTACCCAACAATTATCAATAGAAGATCATCTCTTAAAACTTTAAATGCGCTCTTTCTAATTCTACCAAGGAATATTCTAGACCCCCCCCCTCTTAACTTATGCTTGTCCAGCTCTTGGGGTCCTTGCCTACCATAAATCAAAACAACTGAAGCAAACTTCAAGTATTCCTAAAAAAAGTTTCCTTGAGAATAGCAACAAATTCTCCTCTCGCCCACTCTCCGGTTTTGTTAGAAACCGACAGATTTCATAATTGAATTATGAAATTCCGACAATTCATCTGTGAATACATCCGACAAACTTAAGTGCTACATTTCTAGAAACTCTGGACCACATATCAACACGGTTGCTGTCCATCTCTTAACATTGGCAAAAGAACTGTCAACAGAAGACTGTAATAAGCACGTCTTGTTACAAGACATTTTTATTATAATTTTGTCAAACTTACATTGTTTGTCAAGTACTAATTTTTATTGTTTATTATTTTCTCGTTAATCTGTATTATGTTATAGTGGTGTCTCATTGGGGAGCAAAACCCACTAATGTTAATATTTCTATGTTCCTTCTGTTCTCTATGATTCAAACTTCTGTGTATAATTATTTACTTGTAAGTAATTGAACCAGAAATAAAGCTTTTGAAAAAAAAAAAAAAAAAAAAAAAACTCAATTTACAGAGTTTTAAATTAAGTTTCAAAACTATTTATAACAAATTTTTTTTTTATACAGTGGTTTCTCTAATAAATATCCTTTTAAGTTTTGTTCATCATGTATATTGTATATTGCGGTAAAATAATTATAAAAGTTTTCCATCTTGAAATGAGAATTTCTTTTTAAAAGTTCCAGATTATACTCGACAGAAGGCCAACCCGTCCTCTATGCCTTGTGCCATAAGATTAGGGAGTTCCCAAGAAGTAGTAACATTTCAAATGAATCGGTTGAGTTGACAAAGCGTCTATTGTTTCAGATTCACAACATTGAGTACCACAGTAATAATATTTTGGCCTCTGAACTGCAAAACTATTTAAAAGTAAAGTTGGTTCACATTTAAAATTATACTAAGTTGCGGGCCTTTTGGAGGTAATTAAGTGTCTTTATTAACAAATTTTTACTCAATGGGTCCTCCTAAAAATACTAATGCCAAATAAATTTTTAGCAGAGTGATATAAAAAGCAAAGTAAACCATTTTTTAATAGTGTTTTTTATACATAAATTATAAGCATGTGTAACAGAGGCATGTATACATGAGCTAAGACATGGTCAATTATTATCATCTAATTTTTTTTATTTCTTGGGACAGAGGTTACATATTGATTTATGTATATTTTAAGTGACTTGGACAATTTTTATTATGTTTAATTTTGAAACACAGTTTTTTTCAGGAATTTAAGAATAATTGATGATTGCATTAAGAATAATGTTAATGATTTAGCTTCTTGGATGAGTAATTCAAGGTTATTGATAAGAAGGATCAATATATACATTAGATTTGGGATTATCAAAGCCACCAAAGTGTTTGTGTTTGCCAAGAATTGCAGTGGAAAACTTGTTGTATTTTAATTTCTGCTATGTAACAAAATAAAAAAACAAAAGCCATAAAATAGAACCCTGCAGAACTCCATTCTCGACAGACAATAAGGTTGAGTTTATTGCTTAGTTTTATAGTAAAATAATTCTCAACATATTTGTAATTTTTGTATGATGAGGTGGAAAACATTATCTACAAAAATTCCTGTTTTTATTTTTTATCCATTGTAGTTTATAATAGATTCAATAAAACTGTGATGAAGAGGGTCATTAATAATGATCTATTTTGGGTCAAATAAATATCTATGTTGTTCTTCTAAAAGTCTTTACTATCAAAACAAAAAAACATTATATATTGTATCCTCATATAAACAAGGATTCGTATGTTTCTAACCTGTTAAATATAAACATTTTACAGAAATGAAAGGTGGATGAATTTTATACATTAAAACATCTTCCTATTATAATTACATTTTTGACAGAATTAAAAAAAACCTTGGAAATGATCAGTCTGTGGATATAGTTCAGGGACAAAACATCCCAATATATATTATAAAAATATTTGAGTCACATAACAAAAAAAAAATATTGATCAGGGAGCGATGACAAATTTCTCCAAGTGATAAGTTTTCATGAAAGTAACAATTTGTGAGGGTTAATTAACTATCTATACTCATAACTTGTTTTGTTTACATGAAATATTGCTAATAGGCACATCTCAGGAAAGACTACAATTGCCATATTGAAAGATTAATTAATTGATTTGGAATGGAGGGGCCATTCTATTGTTATTATTCCTCAGAACTTGCTTGGATATTTGTAGATTCCCATGCATACAGAGTGTTTGTATTCTCTAAAGGCATCATTAAACAATGCAAAACCTTCAACATCAGAAACCTGCACCATTTTATATATAGGAAACTTGTATTTTGGAAGTGATTTATTTAAATAAAGTCTTGTAAACATGAAATTGTATTGAAGCCAAGAGCGTGGAATGGACTTCGGGTTGGGGTGTTGTAGCAAGACAAAGTTCTTGTTATGTTTATAAATAATATTAAAATATTAAGATATAAAATATTTGGGGTTGAACAGAGTATCATTTAAAGTTTTTTTCTTGTTTTCTTTTTGCTGAAAACTAGAAATATATTGATCTCAGGGTTGAGTTTTTTGTGGGCTCTTCCAGGCCATACTTTACGAGTTTGAAATAAACAAATTCCTGATAACTTTGTCTCTAGATGACACATTGAGAGTACACAAGATTGTCTTTCTTTTATCTTCTTTTTTCCCAATTACTGAACCTTTGTGGTTCCTCATGCAAAAACAATTTCAGATATAACTTTCAACTTCATTAAAATTGTGATTGTAAAAAAATACTAAAAATAATCTTTTAAAAGTATAAAATCCCTTTTGGCTCTTATGGCCCATATTTGAATTTAGGAATTAAGAAAATAACGTCTATGCAAAATGTATTATATCCTTACTGGTCTCTTTCGGAGATAAAGAAATCTTGTAGAGTGCCGAAGACATTCAAATTTAGAAATTTTATTGCATAAGAAAGATAAGTGAAATTAATAAATTGAAACATAAGTACCTTAGTGATTCAATTTATAATGTAACAATAGGTTATTAGATAATTAAATAGCCTGTTATTGTTCCAAAAAACGTGTTGGAATTGTTGGAAGTGTGAGGTTGGGGAGGGATACTGGAACCACCATAAAAAAGTCGAAAACCGGTTCTAATTTCGGTCTTTTGGTTCAAAGCCATAGCATCCAAGGCTCTGGTTTCGTAGTTTTTTTTTGCGCGGAAGCAAGCTCTCCAAGCGGTCAGAAAAGTGCCGGAAGCCACCGGGGAGAGATAGGGACCTGGGTGCTGTTGGTATAGGTTAGGTACGCTATCGGATCAGCTGATGCTAATGTCAAACTGGTCAAGGTCCACTCCTTGCGCATGCGCGTGGACGAGTACGTGCGCTCGGTGTTAGCCGCCAGTCAGTGTCCAGTGGCCTACCGCGGCAGTTGATCGTTGCCATGGCTACGGTGTCTCCAGCACTGGCCCACAATCTTCGGACATTCGCGGCCCTCCCGCATTGAAGGTTTACGTCAACATGATGGCAACAGAGAAAACTCTGATTTCCTAATAACACCAATTTTTTCTCAAGGTTAATTTATAGGGAGGTGCGAACAGTGCGAAATGAATTATTGAGATCATTTTTCATTTACAGGGTCAGTGTGTTTAGTAATACCCATTTAATAAAAAACTGTTTTCAATATTGCTAGCGTAAAACCTTTACTTGGAGTTTTATATGTGTTTAAAAAATACATAGAGTCCCCGCAGTCGTGAAAAAGACTGTCACGATGGATAAAAAATTATTTCTGCTCAAAAAACAGACAATAAAATGACACATGGAAGCAACACATTGCGCTAATCTAATTGTGTTGATTTTTAAACCGTGGGTAAATTGTGTGAAAACTTGCATGTATGTGATAAAATTAATGAAAGTATTTATTTCTTAGAATGTTATACAGAGTGATACTGTTGGGGGGGGGGAAACAGAAAATAAGGATTCATTTTAATTTAATGCAAATTAGTGTTGTGGTAAAGAGGGGCAACGGGGCCATCTTATCCTATTTATTCCTATTGGGATTATTATTATTAGTTTTTAGAGCTTCTCTTAGGTTGCTGACCGCAGTTATTCAGCAACGGCCAGAACAAATACTCGGATTTGTTTTAAACAACTCAACCCTAATTAATTAAATCGAATTACGTTTGTAAAACGGAATTAAAATTTACTAATGTTCACATGATATAAAGATTCCCCCCTCTTTATTATGGCCGAGATAACGCTTTTAATTGACTGTATTGGCGCCTTGCAATGTTATTAAATATAATGTAAACAAAAATGGACTAAAATTAAGAAAAATTGTATTAATCACATAGATATACGTCTTAGAATGCCATCTGGAGTCTACCATCACAAATGTACTGTTTATAGAATAATGAAAACTAACTGTATCTATAATTTGTTTAATTAAATTGTAAATGAAATTAAACGTTTTTTTTTTTTATATAATCTTGGGGATGATTTGACGCTGTAAAGAAATAGTGTGGTATATAGGTTAAACAGGGGTCGGGATTTACTGCTTTTGAGGTACTATGCAAAATTTTTGTGCAAATCGAAATTTAAAAACTATGCCTAAGAATAATTTGGCTTGTGATGACAGATTATTATTAGTAGAATTAAAAATACAACTTGTTTTACAGTGTGATAAGCGTTACTTTATATAAATATATGAAAAAATACAATTGTTTACCTAAAAACACACATATTCACTCTCTTATTTAAATTTATTATAGATTTTATATCGGTAGCCGGAAAATTAATAGGGGCTTATGAGTCTTTTTGATGTTATGAAATATTTCGGAATTTACAGTTTTAAATTTTTTTTTTTATCATAATCCCCGGTTCTGTTGTTACTGCTTTGTACACTTTTTTTGCAGGCCGGAGGTCTAGTGGTTTAAATCCGGGGGGACTAACTTCAAGTATAAAAATTCCATACGGAAATATTGAGCAAGTTAAAATTGATCATAAAATATTTCTTTATAAACACTTTGAATATTACACCTACCAATAAAGTATTACAAATAAAAGGTTCAAATTTGTATGTGTAAATCTGTATAGTTTGATTTATATATCTTCCATTTTAAACAATAATGGGAAGTAGATAGGGCAATGCTTGCTTTAAACTCTCGTTGCTACTTTTACTATGGTCAAACGTTTAGTGCAATTCAGTCAAGTTGCTGTTTTACAATGGTATTTGTGTTGTTGGAAACTCGGCGTAACGGTAGTGGTCGTGTATAGCAGTACGTTCGTAATTCATATTACAATAAGCTGACCTCAGACGGTGTCTTATATTGCTGCCCCTTCCCCCCACCGTTTGTCGGATTAGGTTGAGAGACAATAGGTAGTCTATTTCTTTGTCCTTGTGAGTTTTCCGTATGGTTTGAATCTCGAGCCCGTCTCTGTCCAATTCTCTTAGTCTCATGGATGATATGTCAGCACGCGCCACGTGTAGGACTACACAGGCCTGCGTGAAGACAAACATTAATATCGCCTCCCACTTGCTTTTCTTAAAACTACACGACATGTAGTCACAAACAATAAAAATTTATGTTAGTATGACTTCGTCATTTGCTCTCGGTTGGGGGGAAATAGTCCCGATGTTCCAGCGGGTATAAAGGAGTCTTAAATTTCGATTCTGATGGTTAGAGACAGGCGCAGGGTCCAATATCGCTGTTCTTGTTGACTAGTAACCACTTTTTATTCAGTACTTTCGACCTTGTACTGGTATCTACTCTCCCTCTAGATTTCTGGTTTTGATAATAAAATCTCGCTCGCCACAGGCCAGTGGCTTCAGTTGGAGGCACGGGGACCAGTAATAAGGCTTAAGAAGGCAATTCATCACATTCTCCTTTTTTTACCACAAGAATTTAAACATAATTTAAAAGAGATAAATAAATTTAATTTTTGAATTCTAAAAAATCAGGTGAATATTTCCTTCCAATATATATGAGTTTTACAGGGGTATCATCAGTTCTTCTTTGTAAGGAAAGAAATATGTGTGCCTATTGCTGGAATCTCTAGCACTGGACTAATCATACGTTTTACTAATTTACAGTACAAACAATCAACAAATATCACAATTCAAATAAAACATAAAATCACTTTCCAAATGAGAGATGTATAAGCGTTCCAATAGGTTCGTTAGGGCTCTTCAACTCTCTGCTCGCCGAATTCGCTGGAAAGATTAGAAGGGTAGTAGTAGTTTTCGGTGTTTGCTGTATGAACAGCTGGCTTAAAAGAGTTGTGTGCCAGGATTGCCAACTTACAGTCGTTGAGAATCTTTGTTCCCAGACCTGAATATTAAGAATTTTTGTGGCACGTTTTTACAACATCATTTTATTCATTAAACTTAAAGTACATTTGTTAAGTAAATCGTGGTGATGTCAAAGAGCATTGTACTATGTTCAAAACGTAATAGAAAATGTTTAATTTGACAATGTTACAAAGTTTACTATGTGACGTATTATTATTGTGACTGTTTGTTCTATGATATCTGATATAACGAGAAGACTTCTTTCTTTCTGTGGCAAGTTGAGTTATACCTCCTTTTCGAGGGACTAACAATACAATCCCTTGTTTATAATCATCTTTCGTATATCTGTGACAGCGTTGTAATTTGGACGATGGTCTGTTTCATGTAAGAATTTTCAGTTAAACAGTTCTTAGTATAGGAATTCCTCTAACACTACCACTATGGAAATAAGTTTCTTCAACCCTTCTTCATCCATTAACATAGTATGTTGTCCAATCGTTGGATGACAACCTGGAGTTTTCCTACTTTGTAATTTATCAAAAGTTTAAACCTTTCTTTTGTTAAGAGTTTATACCACGTATAAATGTGCGCCAATACATTTCCTGTGAAGGTATATGGAAAATATAAGTAGCTTTCTTTTTCCCATAACTATCTTGTAGGTACTAAATTTTTAAAGGTAACATTTGAATCCCAGTTTTTGGATATTTTCAGGAATGCAAGACGTCCATACTTAAGATCACTATCGGTGTGGTCTTAAGTTAGGTCTATTCCATAACGGACAGATAGTTAATACCAAACCTTAAATAGAAGGAAATCCACAATTATATACCTATTTATAAGGTTAATTGCGTAATTAAATTAGAAATTAAAACGCGAAAATTAAATTTTGTCTCTTTGGAAATCCCAACACTCTCTCTAAGGAATAAACCGACGGTAGGAGAAGAGATTTTATTGGCCATACTATACTTAAGACATTTATTGGTGGTTGGGAAGAATTAACGTGCAAGATTTCATACTATTTGCACCTTTGGCCGTGTTACATTAGTAAACTTCTCGATAAGCAGTTGATAATGGGTATTTCTATCGTTACACAAATAGAACGTTAAATACAAAGTAAGGCCTCGAAACCTTCCTTATCACACCAAATTTGAGCGAGAATTTAGGCCTGTCTTGTCCGGCAATGGTCCAAATATTTGAGTTTTATTATTCTCCTTATGAAGATATTTTATACCGAGAGTTACACATTTCAAACATGTAAGATCTCGTTAGCACGAGCTTTTAAATTGTACAAAATTAGAGATTTTTAAAGATATTGTAACAGATGTACAAGATTGATGCCGAGCTTTATAATTTAAGATATATTGCCTCACACACTACACCTCTTTTTTTTTTTTATTACCTGAGGAGAATGAACATATCTTTAGGTGGTGGAGGAATCTTGGCTAGTATACGTTAAAAACAGCTTCGTGTTACTTTATTGACTTCTGCTTAAGATTTCCACTGTGTAATACCTTCAACGATGCTGTTTGACAAAAACGCCACCAACGTGTGGTATCACAAATAATATGTTAACGCAGCTATGGTGGGAGCTTAAAAGGGGGGGGTTAATCACAATTGTGAATGATTGATTTTAGCCATAGTTAGTTTACCGAGTCTCCGGTAATCTGACGCTGTCTCAGGACTCTTGACTCGACTGGGAAATCTTGAAGTCTTGTTTCTCTGAAGAGATCTAAAAAATTCCAGTGACCGATAGAGATGCTCAAAAAAAAAAAAAAAAAATGAAACTCTTTTAGACATCGTTTTGACATTAGAGGACACTCTAGACTCTACTGAGTTATTATGTGTAATCTAAGGTGTGGAGATGTCTATGTTCTCAATTGTTCTTAAATAACGGTGCTTCAGTTTGTGATTTGCACAGTATGGTGTAAAAGTTGATTTATGGCAACTAAGATGATTTTAGGCACCGATATCTATGCACGGTTGAGCCAACCGAGTTTTTCTTACTCCCAATTTCTAAAGAAATCAAGAATTTCAGATTTACAAAGAATGTTTCGTTTTTTTTTGTTTTTTTTACACGTTTACTTTTACCCACCACATCCAGAATCAGAATTTTTTTATTCTTGAATCGTACAAAAGATGATGTCACATCTGTTAGAAAAAACATTATAATAAATTAACGTACAAAGGAGGAAAACATTAATATAATTAAATGAGCATATAAACTCAAATGTTTGCATGGTCATTTTGTAAACTATAACTACTGAGTCAAGAAAACTTTGATCTCTCTCCAACAAGTCATTTTCTGAACATTGTCTGCTTCAGTACCTTAATAATTGTATGTGTCTAAAGCTCCGTAGGGTAAGTAGATTTTGAAAGATTAAGCCTTGCTGCATAAATACATATTTTTAAAACATGTGTATTTTGTCAAAATATTTTGGGACAATTCCTAGATTCATACAAGTTAAATCTATCTACTAGTACGGATAACCCCTATCGACTATATCACGCGTGTAAATATATAACATTTTTTTGGGAGAAAATAAAGTGGGATTTGGATTTATCCGCTGTTATTCCTGTAATGTATCACAATTTTCGAGTGGGCGGGGGAAATTTTGTACTTGTCTGTTTTTGCACGGCAAAATGGATCATGAATTTTTGGTGGGTTACAGAAATATGGTTTTTTCGTAATTATGCAATTAAGATTATACATGGAGAACAAGTAAAGCAAACTCCAAATATTTCTTAGTTACAAGCTGCCTCACTGCTTTTGATAATCGTGTCCCTCAGCAGCTCCGTCCCTTCAATCTCACCTGTATTAAGCGGATTTTAATTATTGGCGTATATTTTTTATTTTTTAACATATTTTGACAGAAGATAGGTTTCCTTCAATACAGGCTGGAAAAATGTTAATTGTTTTTTGTTCTTTATTTTTTTAACCAATTGATGAGTGCTCCATGCAGCCTAAAAGCCTAATGACTAGCTAGGTAAAGGTAGATCGGCTCGGCTAGAAACGTTGCTCGATAATTAATGGTTTTTTGCAGAATTGTTCAACTACGTGTTTAAAACAAACTGCAGTTACTCCAGATTCTAGCACAGATGTGGGTAATGGAAATTAGCTGTATTTTGCTCTGACCCTTGAAACAATGTCACCACGTGTTTTTCTTGAAAGCAACAGGCAAGTCTGGTTGTTAAAGGCTCCTATCTTTGACTACACTTGTTATTCTTGCTATTGTGAGGGTTAACTAGGAGATAGAGAATACTGATAGATGGAGTGTATTTGTTCTTCAAAATTACAAAACACAAACCCTCTGATTTTTTGTCCGCTCTAATATTAAAAAAGGACCAAACATTTTATACCTTGTTTATTACAAGCACAATATTTGGGTGTAAAACGGCGGATATTTTTATTTACTTGGCACACACACTCTTTGTAAATCCCAAACGCTGGCCCAATTCACGATTCTAACGTTATTAAAATGGGTACTATTTAATAATAGAAGAAATATTGTCTTTTTTTGTTATAAATGTTTACATCTACGAAGGAAGAGGGTCTCCTTGGATGATAATTATATTTTGGCATCAGTTAAATTTAATTGGTTGAATGAATTTTGAATAACTATTTCCATGACCGTCCACGGGTATGTTCACTTTGGATTGGATTTTCCGTTTCTCATTTTTGTATTGAATTATAAATGTATTCTAGGGCCACAGATTCGTCACCAAGCCATCAGGGAAGTTAATTTTAAAACTTTGCTGTTTCAGAGGTTTTATACAAATGAGGATTTTTACCTGTTGTTCTTATATATGGGGGGAAACACCTTTACTCATTTTCTTGGTGAAATAATCCCTTTATTTCTGGTTTCTATGTCTTGGTTACAATCACTCTACAGCTATTTTGAGTCTAGTATTTTTTTCTTTTAATAATTTAAATAGGGTTAAATTCTCCGAGGAAACTATTTACAAGACCCCCCCCCCCCCCCCCCCCCCCCCCCCCCCCCCCAACCCCCCCACGCCCCACTGAGCATTCTCTTACTTGACCTTTCATTTCTTCTCAAATACTTCGCCTCCTATTTTAAAGATTACATATGTCAGTGATATTAGTATACGGGGGGGGTTTTGCTCCTGATTTTACCCTCCAGGTCATTGGCCCTTTTTGTGGAAATTGAACAAATCACTATTTTTTTGGAATCTGTTTATTGTAGTGATAAGGGTGGGGATGGGGTTTGGATATAACTGCACTAAAGCTGTCGAATAAAGTGTTGTTGAAAGGAGCGCCTTGAGGGCAGTATCTATGATCCTCAGAGATGTTGAGGAGAAGGGTTTCTCCTATGTCAAGGTTTCTTCAGATATGATTAATTATTCTCCTCTAGTGAGTTCACCCAGTGACAAGCAAAAGAGATGGAATAAGGCTGAGTATTCTTTAAATAACCCACCACTTAATCTCAGGAATGGTTAGGGATTTTCTCAGTTTAATTATGACATTAAGTCCAGTGATGTTTGGGAGGGACATTTTTCACTGTTTATTGTCAAAGCTCCAGATGGATGTGTTAATCTTCTGCCACTTCATACTACCTCTCTTCAGGCTGTACGGATTCCGTATGGATCACCAGTATTTCTATTATAGATTTAAAATAACCACCACTTAATCATCAGGAAATGGCTAGGGTTTTCTAGTTATTATGACATAGTCCCAGTGATGTTTGGAGGACAATTTTCACTGTTTATGTTCCAAAGCTCCAGATGAATGTGTAATACTCTGCCACTTCAAATACTACCTCTCTTCAGGCGTATCTCCTGTACGGATTCGCTGTATGACACCAAGTATTTCATTATAAATTAAACCACCTACTTAATCTCAGGAATGGTAGGGGATTTCTAGTTATTATGACATAGTGTCCAGTGATTATTTGTTTGAGGACATTTCACTGGTTTTATTGTTCAACCCAAAGCTTCCCAGATGATTGTGTAATCTCTGCACTTCGCATACTACCTTCTATGTCAGGCTGCTGTTACAGGGATTCCGTATGACACCAGGCAGTATTCTCATTATGAATAACCAACCACTTAATCTCCAGGAATGCGTAGGGGTACTTTCTAGTTAGTTTTTTTTATGACATAGTCCAAGTGATGTTTGTAGGCACATTTTTCACTGTTTATTTTTTATGTCAATAAGCATACCATGATGATGTGCTAATCTCTGCACTTCGATACTAACTCTCTTCAGGCTCTGTACCTGGATTTCCGATTTTATTTATGGATGTTTTGACACACCCAGTATTTCTTTAAATAGATACCACCACTTAATTTCTCAAGGAATGGTAGGGTGTGTAGGGTTTTCTAGTTTATTATGACATAGTCCAGTGATGTTATGAGGACATTGTTCACTGGTTCTGATGTCACTTAAGCTCTCCAGATGATCTGTCATGTTGTAATCTCTGCTCACTTCATACTACCTTCTCTCTTCAGGCTGTGACGGGATTCCGTTTATTCTGATGATCACCAGTTTTCTTTTTTAAATCAACACCTCACTTAATCCTCCGGAATGGGTAGGGATTTCTAGTTTTTATTCCTATGGACAATAGTCAGTGAGTGTTTGAGGACCATTTCACTGTTTATGCTCAAAGCTCCAGATGATAGTGTAATCTCTGCACTTCATACTACTCTTCTCTTCAGGGCTTCTGTCCACGGCTTCCGTTATTTGTACACCATATTCATTAAATAACCACCACTTTATATTCACGGAAAATGGTAGGGGAATTTATAGTTATTATTGAAATAGTCCAGTGATGTTTTTGGAGGACATTTCACTTGTTTTATGTCAATAAGGCTCCTGTTGATGTGTAATCTATGCACTTTCATACTACATCTCTTCAGGCATGTTTAGACGGCGTAATTCCGTATGACACCTAGTATTCATTTTTTTTAATTAAATATAACCTATCCACTTAATCTCAGGAACTATGGTAGGGATATTTCTAGTTTTTATGACATCAGTCAAGTGTATGGTTTGGAGGGAATTTTCAATATCTGTGTTTAGTGCTCTAAGCTCCAGGATAATGTGTAAAATCTTCTGCACATTCATACTACCTCTCTCTTCAGGCTGCTGGTACGGATTTCCGTATTGTTTATGACACAGGTATTCCCCTTTAAAATAACCTACCACGTTAATCTTCAGGAAATGGTTAGGGGGGGGATGGATTCTAGTCTATTATGACCATTAGGTGCCAGTGATGTATTGTCAGGACACATTTTCCACTGTTTTATGTCAACAAGCTCTCAGATGATGTTGTAATCTTCTTGCACTTTCATTGACTACCTCTCCTTCCAGGCTGTACGGGATTCCGTATGATATGTATGTCACCAGTAATCATTTAAATAACTGACCACCACTGTAATTCTCAAGGATATGGTAGGGATTTTCTAGGTTATTATCGGAACATAGTCACAGTGATGTTTGAGGACCCATGTTTCACTGTTGTTATGTCTCACACAATAGCTCCAGGATGATTGTGTAATCTCTGCAATCTTCATACTACTCCTATCTTCAGGCTCCTGGTACGGATTACCGTTATTTGCTAAGACACCAGTATTTCTTTTAAAATAACCACCACTCTGTAATCTCAGAGAATGAGTTTAGGGGATTTCTTTTTTTTTTTCTTTTTTAGTTATTATGACATAGGTCCAGGTGATGTTCTGAGGACCATTTTCACTGTTTATGTCATATGCTTCCAGATGATTGTGTTAATTCTCTGCACGTTCATACTACCTCTCTTCATGGCTTGTAACCGGATTCCGTAATTGTGACACCAATGTAGTTCTTTAATATAACCACCTACCATACTTATATAATCTCAGGATTCAATGGTAGGGGATATTTCTAGTTATTATGACATTAAGTCCTCAGTGATGTTTGAGGAACATTTCACTGTTTATGTTCAAAAGCTCCCCAGATAATGATGTGTAATGCTCTACTGCACTTTCATACTACCTCTCTTCAGGCCTTGTTACGGATTCGTTTAATAAGATCCGTATGACACCAGTATTCATTAAATAACGCACCACTTTAATTCATCTAAGGACATGTAATATGGTAGGGTATGATTATTTTCTAGTTATTTATGAACATAGTCCTAGATGATGTATTTGAGGACATTTTCACTGTTTATGGTCAATAGCTCCAGATGATGTGTAATTCTTTATGAACTTTCATACTATACCTCTCTTCTCAGGTGCTTAGTACGGATTTCCGTGAGTAGTTCTCATTTTATGACACCAGTATTCTTTAAAATAACCACCACTTAATCTCAGGATTTGATGGTAGGGTTTGTCTAGTCTATTATGAACATAGTCCTGTGATGGTTGTTTGAAGGACTATTTTTCTTACTGTTTATGGTCTAAAGCATCCAGATGATGTGTAATCTCTGCACTTCATTGACTACCTCTCTTCAGGCTGTTACGGATTTCTCGTATGGACACCAGTACGTATTCATTAAATAACCACCACTTAATCTCAGGGAAATGGTAGGGATTTCTAGTTTTATTATGATACATAGGTCCAGTGATAGTTTTGAGGGACAATTTCTCCACTTGTTTAATGTCAAAGCTCACAGATAGATGTTGTAATCCTTCTTGCATCTTCATACTTTACACTCTCTTCAGGCGCGTGGGTTACGGATTTCCGTTTTTATTATATTATGTTTTATTTCTGATGGACACCAGTATTTCATTAAATGAAACACACAACCTTAATATCTCAGGAATGGTAGGGATACTTTCTAAGTTATTTATTGAGACGCCATAGTTCCAGTGGATGTTTTTGAGGTACATTTCTCTGTTTATGGTTTCAAATGCTCACGCCTGATGATGTGTAATCTCTGCACTGTCTTTACCTTCACTCTCTTCAAGTGCTTGTATCGGTTTCCGTATATATGTTTTTTGACACCCAAGTATTCGCTTTTAAATACTAAACCACCACTTTCAAATCTCAGGAATAATGGTAGCGTGATTTCTTAGTTATTTGGGAAATTGTTCCAGTTGTATGCATGTTTGTGGACATTTTCTACTGTTTATGGTCAAAGCTCCAGGATGATGTGTGTTTAATATGTGCTCTGCACTTTCATATCTACCTCTCTGTTCATGGCATGTTAGCGGATTCCGTTCTATGACACCTCTAGTAATTCTTTAAAATAATACCACCCCACTTAATCTCAGGAGGAATAGGTAGGGATTTCTAGTTTTTATGGACATAGTCACAGAGATGTTTCGAGGTCATTTCACTGTTTTTCTTATGTATCAACTGCTTCCAGATTGATGTTGTAATCTCTGAACTTCTTATACCTACCTCTCTTCTCATATGGCTGTACGGATTTCTCGCTTATATGTTAAACACCAGTTATTTCATTAAATAACCACCACTTGTATATCTAGGAATGGTAGGGATTACGGGATTTCTAGGTATTATTCATGACATAGTCCAGTGATGTTTGTGGACATTCTCACTCGTTTTATGTCAGATATAGCTCCAGATGATGTGTGTAATCTATGCTGCACACTTAATATACCGCACCTCTTCTTCAGGCTGTATCGCGGATTTCTGTACGGATTCCCGTTTGTCACCAGTTATCTCATTAATTAACCACCCACTTAATCTCTGGAAATTGGTAGGGATATTCTAGTTATTATGAATAGTCCAGGTGAGTTTGAGGGACATTTCACTGTTTATGTCAAGCTACAGATGTTATGTAATCTCTGCATCTTCATGACTACATTCTCTTCAGGGCTGTAGGGTTCCGTATGACACCAGTATTCCATTATTATCACCACCTCTTAATCTCAAGGAATGGTTGGGTTTTCTTGTTATTATGGACCAGAGTCCAGTGTATGTTTGAGGTACAATTTCACTGGTTTATCGTCCAAAGCTCCAGATGATGTGTAATCTCCTGCTCACATTTCAATGCTACCTCTCTGTGCAGGTCTTCTGTACGGGTTTTCCGTATGTTTTATTTTATGATTTATGAACACCAGTAATCATTAAATTAAACCCACCACTTAATCTCAGGAATGGTTAGGGATTTATTTTCTAGTTATTATATTATTGAAATCATAGTCCAGTTGATGTTTGAGGACAATTTCACTGTTTATGTCAAAAGCTCCAGATGGATGTGTAATCTCATGCAGCTTCATTAACTACCTCTCTTCAGGCTGTACCGGATTTCCGATTTATGACACAGTAATTACATTAAAATAACCACACATCATTAATCACAGGTTATGGTTAGTGGGGATTGTGCTAGTTTTTCCATGACCTTTTGTTTAGGTCTCAGTGATGTTTGAGGACAACATTTCATTTACTGTTTTTATTGTCAAAAGATTCCAGATGATGTAGTGTAATCTCTGCCACTTCATACTAGCCTCTCCTATCTTCAGGCTCTGTTTTGTACGGATTCCGTATTTTAAGTTATGCTATCTTCTTTATATGACACCAGTATTTCTTTAAATAACCACCTCTTGAATCTCAGGAATGGTAAGGATTTCTAGTTATTATGACCATATAGTCCAGTGATGTCTGATTGAGGTCATTTTTTTTTCACTTGTTTATGTCAATAGCTCCAGATGATGTGTGAATCGCTCTGCCACTGTCATACTACCTTCTCCTTTTCAGGCGTGGACATGGTACGGATTCCGGTTTAATTAAATGACAACCAGTATTCTTTTTAAATAACACCCACCACTTAATCATTCTGAGGAATGGTAGGGGATTCAAAAATTCTAGGTTTTTATGACATTGTCAGTGATGTTTGAGGTCATTTCACTGTTTAGTCAATGCTCAGATGATGTGTAATTTGCACTTCATATACCTTCTTCAGGCTGTACGGATTCCGTATGTCAACCAGTATTCTTTTAATACACCAACCAACTTATCTCGGAATGGTTAGCGGTATATTTCTTAGTTATTAGTGAACATAGTATCCAGTGAGTGTTGATTGTGCATGGAAATTTCCACTGTTTATGTCAAAGCGCTCCTCCAGATGATGGGTAATCTCTGGTCAACTTCATACTACCTCACATCTTCATGGGCCTTGTTACGGATTCCGGTATGGACACCAGTATTCTTTAAATAACCACCATCTTAATCTCAGGAATGGTTGGGATTTCTAGTTATTATGACAATAGTCCAGTGATGTTTGAGGACTTTTCAATGTTCTTATGTCCGCAATGCTCCCAGATGATGTGTTTTTCTCTGCACTTCATACTTACTACCCTCTCGTCTTCCGCTGTACGGATTCCCGTATGTCACTCCAGTAATCATTAAATGAATTGAACACCACTTTAATCTCTATGGATATGGTAGGGATTTCTTGTATGATTTCAGGACATGAGTCCAGTGATGGTTTCTACTTGGGTACATTTCAGCTGTTTATGTCTCAAAGCTCCAGATTGATGTGTACATCTCTCGCACTTCATACTTACCCTCTCTTCAAGGCTCTTGTACGGATTTCGTTTATGGACACCGGTATTTCATTTAAATAACCACCATACACTTAATATCTGGAATGAGTTTAGGGATTTCTAGTTATTATGACATAGTCCTCTAGTGATGTTTGGAGGACAAATTTCAATGTTTATTGATCATAGCTCCAGGTTGAATGTGTAATCTCACTGCACTTCATTATCTGACCTCTCTTCAGGCTGTACGGGATTCCGGTCATTTTCATGTATATGGACACCAGTATATCTTTAAATAACCACCACTTTAATCTCAGGGAGGAATTGTAGGGATTATCTTAGTTGAGTTATTAGTCATTAAGTCCAGTGATGTTTCTTGAGGTACATTTCAGCTGTTTATGTCAAAGCTCCAGGAATGATGTGTAATCTCTCGTGCACATGTTCATAATTACCTCTCGATTCCGGCTTTTGTACGGATTCCGTGTTTATTGACATCCAGTATTCATTAAATAACCCTCCACTTAATCTCAGGGAATGGTTAGGAGATTTCTAAGTTTATCTATGGACATTAGCTCCTCAGCTGATGTTTGAGGACATTTCACTGTTTATGTCAAGCTGCCAGATGGATGATGTTAATCTCTGCAACTATCATACTACCTCTCTTCGGCTGTATCGGGACTCCGTATGACACCAGTATTCATTAAATACACACCACTTTAATATGCAGGGAAATTGTAGGGAATTTCTCAGTGATATTATGACATAGTCCAGTGATGTTTGAGGACAATTTTCACCTGTTCTTATGTTCGAAAGCTCCAGATTGATTGTGTAAATCTCTGCACTTCATACTACCTACTCTTCAGGCTGTACGGTATTCTCGTATTGACACCCATATTCATTAGAAGCACACCACACTGTATGCTCGAGGAATGGTAGGGGATTTTCTAGTTATTATGACATAGTGTAGTCCAGTGATGTTTGAGGGACCATTTCTCTGTTATATGTCTCAAAAGCTCCAGATGGATTGTGTAATCTCATGCGCACTTCATTACTAACCTCTCTTCAGGCTGTTACGGATTCCGTTTTGTTTAATGAGTATGACACCAGGTGTAGTTCTTTAGAAAATAACCACTCACTTAATCTCTTAGGAAATGGGTAGGGAATTCTTGCTAGTTATTATGACATAGTCCAGTGATTGTTTGAGGACATTTCACTTGTTTTATGTCAAAGGCTCCTCAGTATGATGGAGGTAGAATCTCTGGCGACATTCATACTTACCTTCTCTTTCAGGCTGTACGGATTCCGTTATGAACCACCAGTATTCATTAAAAATAACCACCACATTAATCTCAGGAAAATGGTAGGGGATTTTCTAAGTTATTATGACATAGTCCTACGTGCATGATTTGAGTAGGACATTTCACTGTTTATGTCAAAGGCTCCAGATGATGTGTAATCTCTTGCACTTCATACTACCCTCTCTTCAGGCTGTAAACGGTATTCCGTTTATTTTTTATGACAACAAGTATTTTCTTTAAAATAATACCACCCAATTAATCTCAGCAGAATGGTAGGGATTTTCGCTAGTCTATAGGTTATTATGACCATAGGTCCAGTCGATGTTTGCTTGGGACATTTCACTGTTTTATGTCCAGAAGCTCTCCAGGATGATGGTGTAATCTCTTGCACTTCATACTACCTCTCTTTTCAGGCGCTGTACGGAATTTCCGTTATGACACAGTGTAATTCATTAAAATAACCACCACTTAATCTGTCCAGGAAGGTGTAGGGATTTCATAGTTTATTTTGACATTAGTCCAAGTGAATGTTTGAAGGACATTTCACTGTTTATGTCCAAAGCTCAGATGATGTGGAACTCTCTAGCACTTCATACTACCTCTCTCTCAGGCTCTGTACGGATTTCGTTTATTATTGGACACCACAGTACTTCGATTATAATAACCACCACTTCAATCTCAGGATATGGTAGGGGTGGATGGTATGGGATTTCTAGTATATTATGACCTATAGGTCCAGTGATGTTTGAGGGACATTTCCACTGTTTATGTTCAAAGATCCAGATGATGATGTTGGAATTCTCTGCATCATTTCATTAATCTACCTCTCTTTCATGGGCTCTTGTACGGATTCCGTATGGACACCCTTTAGTATTCATTCTAAATAACCACCACTTTAATTCTCAGGGATTGGTAGGGATTTTCTAGTTTATGTATGACATAGGACCAGGTAGACTTTGTTCAGTGTATTTGATATGTTTTGAGGACATTTCACTGTTTTATGTCAAATGCTCCAGGATGATAGTGTAATCTCTGCACTTCAATACTACCTCTCTCTTCAGGCTGTATGACGGATTCCGTATTATCTACTGGACACACCGGAGTATATCTTTTTAAATAACCATCCCACTTAAATCTCCAGGAATGGTAAGGGATTTCTAGTTATTATGACATTAGTTCACCAGTGATGTTTCTTGTGGACATTTTCACTGTTTATGTTTCAAAGCTCCAGTATGATGTGTAATTCCCTCGTGCACTTTCTTCTACTAATCCTCTCTTCAGGCTTCTTTGTACGGATTCCGCTTATTATGACACCAGTATTCATTTAAATAACCACCACTTAATCTCAGGAAATGGTAGGGTTCTTCCTAGTTTATTTTGAACATTATGTACCATGTGATGTTCTTGAGGACATTTCCATACTGTTTTTTGTCAAAAGCTCCACGATGATGTGTTAATCTCTGCACTTCATACTACCTCTCTTCAGCGCTGTACGGATTCCGTATGGGAAACCAGTGATTCATTAAATAAACCACCACTTTAAATTCTCAGAATGGTAGGGATTTTTAGTTGATTATGGACATAGTCCCAGTGATGGTTGAGGACATTCACTTGTTTATGTCAAAGCTCCAGATGGGATGTGTAAATTCTTTGCACTTCTTACTACCTCTCTTCAGGCTGTACGGGATTTCCGTAATCGACCTCCAGGAAGTATATCATTAAATGATAACCACCCAGACTTAATTCTCCAGGAGATAGTTGGCGGTTTTGTCTAAAGTTATTAATGACATTTAGTCCAGTGATGTTTGAGGACAGTTGCTTCACTGTTTTATGTCAAAGGCTCCAGAGATGATGTGTAATCTATGCATTAACTTCATAGATCTACACTCTCTTCTGTCAGGCCTGGTTACGGATTCCGTTTCTTGTACTGACACCAGTAATTCGCATTTAAATTCTAACCTTCTACCACTTTAATCTCTCAGGAATGGTAGGGGATTTTCTAGTTTATTACTTATGATCATAGTCTTCATGTGGATGTTTGAGGACACTTTCACTGTTTATGTCAAAGCTCCATGAATGATGTGTAAATCTCTGCACTTCATACTTACCTTCTTCTTCTGGCTGTTACGGAGTCCGTATGACACCAACAGGGACATAGCTTGAAACCCTGACATAAAACAGTAAAGTTTATACTAGCATATCTATGGGAAATAGATGTTCAGACAATCAGTACCTGTGTATTCTTATCTGGACTCGTGGGTTTTAGGCCATGTATTCAACATAAATTGTACGTCACTCCTAAATCTCATTGCCTCTAAGAACTAATTTCACATGGCTCACACTAAATTTCTTTAAGTTGGGGGACTTTGTGTTTTGGGAATGTAGCATTATAGAATTTTTGAGTACTCAGAGTAGATTAAATGCATAAACTTTTCCCAAAAAATTCTAAAATTTAATAATAATATTGGGGAATATTTGATCTTGGTGATCCAGTGAGTTCAAATCCATAAATGATCCGGAGAAGAAGAATTTTCGATGATCCGGAAGAGTGGCAGATCTTGGACGTTCCGGGAAAGGTGCAAGTTCTTGTTGATCCGGAAATGCTAGTTCATGATTTTATTGGAAGTTTGTATGTTCATGATGATCTATGTAGTTCAAGTTCTTGATGATATAGAGAGTTTATGTTCATGATAATCATAAGAGAGGTTTTAGTTTATGGAGCACCATAGAGATTTAAGTTCGCGATGATCTAGAGAGGTGGAGGGACTCTTGAAGATTCCGGAATGTGAGGATTCTTGGTGATCAGAGCGTGTGATGGCTTTGGACGCGATGATATTTAAAAGTGTAGCCTACGTATTAATCAAGAGAAGGTTTTGAGTTAAATTGTGAATATTTTTTTAAATCTTGGGAGTAACATCTCACCTTTTTAAAGGAATCATACACTAGGTGTCTGCAGTTCTATAGAGAATCTGCGAGATAAAAAGCCACCAACCTTCTCCCACTCCACGTAACATTCGGCTGAATCGAAAAGAGTTGGGCCCAATATTGTCTTATATTCCTCGGCAGTGTTCAAAAGCAGGCAGTTGTGTAAATTTATGTAAGGCCCATTGAGCTGTTTCGCGCCTTTGAGACGGACACCCGGAGGATCTATGTTCCTCAGCACCTAAATTTATATTATGTACAAGAAAGAGTTTAGAAGTATTTTAGAGGGAGGAAGGGACAGAATAAATAAACTGTTGTGGACCTTGGAAATACTGATTGTCGTTTACTAGGTAGAGAAACTTGTCGACTAATAATATACTTCTCTTCATCAAATCATCCGCTCTCGGTATTCTAGGTGTTGTGCAAGCGAGTTATGGCCTGCCACGGCGTTTATATTACCTTCGTTATATGTTGTAATAATTCAATGAGATATACTACATTGTCAATTATCCTTCAATTATCTATTGTGCTGCCGTACTACAAAGTACCGATAGTGAGGTATATGGAGGGGAGGATAAGGGCGCAGGTTATCAGTGGATACAGTATTGAATATCTCAAAAGAGAAAGAGAGGGGACCAGAGAATGCTATTGACTGAAACTCAACACGATTATTCTCCAGGAAGATTTCAGGGCCTTAAAAGTAGTGTCGAGGCTAAAATGTTTTATTAGGTCGCTATTGTTATAATGTTTATTCGTTTGCAAGTTATGGGGGGGGAATGTATGTATACACCTCAGTTATTATCATTCTTATCCATTTTGAATTATAATTAACTGCAGTATTTAAAGTTTTACTAATCTACCAGTTTGCATTAGGAGTAAGTAATGATTAAAGGTTAAGCGGAAAGAGGACCTAATCTGCACCTCTATAAATAAAATAATTTAAATTTAATTTAATTGTTCATTTATTTTATCATCATTCTCCCCATTTTGCGATTAATCAAAAACTTCATGCACTGAACGTATTTAAACGTGCCATATCATCCATTCTCAACTATTTACAACAGTGCTAACGTTATAGCGGTACTAACGTACCAGTCTAATGAAACAATGAAAGATGCAGCGAGAGAGTCGCCGGATCTCGTCCATCACCTGTTTCCTGAACCCATTAAATCTTCAAGCCGCGACGACTGGCTATGCAAACAATGCTGTAATGCTTGACAATGCTGTGTGCTATGCAGTGGCGCAGCATAAGACGGCATTCTACAGAATAGTTCCTTCTGGTCTTCTAATCTTGAGAGATTCCGGAAAAAATATTTCGTTGTGATCTCTCATTTCACTTAAGATTAAATTTGGCAGTACAGTAAAATACGTCAGGATAAAATGATACAATGAATTGACAAAGAAAAAAGAACCATTTTCTGTATTTAAGGTACAAAATGAATTATTTTTTGTATATTGAGAAATATTTTTATCTTTGGCTTTTTAATTTGATTTGTTACTTTTCATGCAATGTCTATCTAAAGTATTTTGGTAAACCTTAAATAGTAGTAATTTGAAAATATAGTATATGAGTTTCTGTTTCTTTAAAATCACACAAAAAGTGTTAAGTGGGTTTTGGGGGTGGATTTCGTTTGTGAGTTATTACACCAATAATTTGTGTATGGAAAATCTCAGAGTATGTTTTCTGGTTTAAAAAATGTCTACATATGACCCAAATTATTGATCACACCGTATTTTGGATTTCCTTTATGAAAAATAAAACGAAAATAAAAGTCAAAGCAAAATATCGTGAATTTCCTTCCATTCGGACCACGTCGCTGGGGAGGGAAAGGCATAATTTCTATAATGATCATTGGTAGGCTATAAGGCAAACTAACGAAAAGTTTCTGAATGTAATGTGCCTAAACCTAATACGTGCACAAAACTACCTTATGTGAGTCTATGCTCCGCCATATTAAATTAGGAGATGTTAAACTTACTAATAACAGGTTGGTGAACGCCACGTGTGTCGCGTAAAAGGCTTAGCTGAGATTTTATGCAACTTTGTAAGTCTAGAACTCTGTCTGTAGTTAGGCTGCATGCATTACTATGTCGTGCGTTAAAAATGACCATATGATTGTACTTAGTTCGTTTACCAATATTTATTTATTCTGAGATATTCACGGTCCCTGTCATGTTTACCAATAAGACCAATGTAAACTGATGGGGCTGACGCTCAGCCAAATCCCACGGAGTGACATGCAACCATCATCGATCCTGATGTTGCATATATTAAAATGAAATTTTATGGCAACATTTCAAGTCTATAGTTTCAATGATATCACGTGCAGTTAGACAGTCATTACAAGATATGATATTTTTGTCCAGCTCTCGAGTGACAGGCTTCGCTAACGCTCAGTTGTTGGCTTCATTAATATCATTGACTTTAAGATGTAGTTTTGTAACTTACGACGAATTTACCATAGTTTAATATATATTCAGTAAACATATTTACCGTACACGAACTATTATAAAAATAAAACAT
>NW_025784252.1:0-28329 GCF_021130785.1 Homalodisca vitripennis
GTTTATCTAGAGATACACACCACCATACATGAAACTCCCCATTTTTTATTAACTTTCCTTCACAATCCAAAATATCCTTAAAATTGGGCTGTTATTGTTGTTATTATTATATATCGTGCACACCATTCACAGTAAAACAACACATTAATATCAATCTAAAATTTATTCCGATTTTCATTTATTTAAGCCAGCAAATTATATTTTACCATAAATGTTTAAGTTGGTACAAAAGAATTTATATAAACAGATTTTGGATTTATTTGTTACAGTAAAATCCTAAATCCAGAGTGTTTATGGTGGAATAATAATGACAAACCATAAAAAATGGCAAATTAATAATAACAGATAAGATACAATTATGGTCGTGTTGGAAATCACTTAAACTTAATTTGCTGCAGTTAATAAAGTTTTCACTGAACATAATAACATACCTTTATTATAATCACCTAAGATTAAATTACTATTAGGTCTATTCTAGTTTATATAATACGATTTACTAAAACAACAGGTTGGCAACACAAGACAAATTCTATATTTGAAAGTTATTTTAACGATGAAAGGATTCTGAAGGAAACATAAATTTTTTGTTTGCCTGAGCATTTGACTATCTTTCAGCTCATCGTAAAAAACAAAACAATCAAGTTTGCAAACCACGTTTTCGAGAACTGTAATGCTGATCTCTTCCTCAGGTGAATATCTAACTCAACCTAATACAGAAACTATGAATCTGAGGTCAAAATAAACCAAATAAACATTAAGCGTTGTACGTTGTTTATAAATAAGTCCCTTCCCGCTAAAGTTGGAGAGAAAATTAGATTCCACATGAGGCTGGTCATCTTGAAATTTCAAACTCATCTCGCACATTCACCGATGGGCCCATAACCCATACAGGTCGTACACAACCTGTCGAAGATTTAGATAGTACAATAAACAAAACACCTTACGAGACAAAAATTGGTTATAACTATATAAATTTGTTTGTAAAACGTGGACTTTATATTAGTTTTTACAAATTAAACCCTCGTATTGAATTTTATGTAGAAAGAAATATTCCCTTGTAACGGGAACCGTTATCATTATTATATTAATTACGTAACTTTAAACGGTTTCTACCATTATCTAAGCTTAAAATACATTGTGAAAATAAGAGAGACATTAAATGTTTGCTTTAAAAATATGCTTTAAAAATATTCCATGGCACAGTGTTAATTTTGATTTATCTTGAGTCAATAATATGTAAATGAAATATGTTCTGCGCCTGAATGTGAATTACCTGTCAAACCTTGAACCGTTTATAAAACTAGTTAAAGTAATACCTAAATCACCACCCGAATTATGCACAAATGAAAACCTCTGGGTAACATAATTTTGTTTTCTGTAATCTATTAAGAACTTAGGTAGTCCAGTAGTGTTCACAACTGCTCTCAACCAATGTTGGATTACTAGTTTAAAACTTTGTACCCGCTCTTCATGGAAACCACGATGGTAATAAACAACAATCTACGTCGGAATACACGTTGTTATCAAATGAACTGAGAAATTATAAAAACTACGTTTTTTGTTTTGAAATATAATAAATAAATGACTATAAATATAACCATAAACCCTTTTTTGTTTAAAATGTTGAAGGGCACTCCATATTGGAAACTCTTAAAAATCGATGAAAGTTTTATAGAACAATAGTGTTGGTCCGTTACAACCACGAGTAATATATGTTATAAAATAGCATCGAGTGAGTTTCGTCTCGATATTGGGTATTAAATTAAGTGGAAAGTTTGATCTCAAAGAAATGTGCATATGCCCCTATCTTGAATTAAGCATTAATGTTAGAAATATCTAAATAAATTTCTGGAGAATACTTTACGCACCACATTTATACAACACAACTTCTGTATGGTAATAATTTTATACAAGTCTAGACAAGATAAAAATTAACCACAAATTTTAGACATTTTATGAAGGCCATAGGAAATTACATGGGTTTGAGCAAGACAAAAGGACCCAGACCAGCGACCGAGTCACCCGAACCTTGTCTGGTTTACGGACAGAAACCAGGATGACGTCGGACCCAGATTGCTCAGCGGAAACTTTTAACGGTCGAGTAGACGTATGTACCAATTGGAAATGAGATTAATTACAGTGTATGTGATGGCGTTAGTGTTCACCTATCGTAGAACGTTAGTACAGAATGTACATTACTTATATAAAATTCTAATTTCTTCCAAACTGCCAAAACTGCTTACTTTCACTACATTTATTTATGACATAATTCATTTTAAGTACATTTATTACACGGGTACAAGATACGAGGATGAGATTATTACAGTTTTAGTGATGTTAGTGTTATATCTCGCACCGTTACATTTCAGAATTACATTTACTTACAGAAAATTCAAAACTGTCAAACAGCTTGTGTCAACTAGATTAAATTTATTTACAACTAATTCATTTAAGAACATTTATTACACGGGTACCAAGATAACGCGATGAGACTGTGTACTTACAGTTTTAGTGATGTTAGTGTTTATTCTCCCACCGTTACATTCAGAATACAGATTACTTACAGAAAAATTCAAAACTGTGACAAAACAGCTTGTGTTCACTAGATTTATATTTATTGACACTCATTCATTTAAGTACATTTATTACACGGAGTACAAGATACGGGGATGGAGATTATTACAGTGTTTAGTGAATGTTTAGTGTTTTATCTGCCACCGTTTACAAGATTCCAGAATTAGATTACTTACAGAAAATTTTCCAAACTGTCCAAACAGCTTGTGGTCCAACTAGATTTTATTTAATATTGACACTATTCATTTAAGTACACTTAATTCGCAGTAACATTATAAGTGTGTTATAGTTGTCAATGTAGACGTTAAATTAGATCATATTCCTTTTTTTGAAATTTTGTAACTTAATTAACATTATGTCCCAATTGAATTTCAATATCTCCTTGTAAAAGTCATGACGAGTTTCAGTAAATAGCATTTCTATTTCTATTACAAGCTTTAAAATGTGAAAACTTGATACTTTTATTGCAGTTTTGAAGTCAAAATGAAGTTAAAAGTAAAATATTTTATGTTACACTAGACATTTTGTAAGTTTAAATTCAATATATGTTTCTTTTTTTTTAAAATGAAGCTAGTGTGGCAAATTTAATTATGCTTTAAATTCATGCCTTATAGATTCATCAAATAAGAAGAACCATATAAAGAGACACTTTAATTAATTCAATATATCTTTTTTGTTTAGTTAAATAAACTGTCCCCATATATATAATGTTCTGAAAATAATATTTAACCATGATGTCTGTTAAATTTATGTTTTATTGGTATATATACTAGATAATTAAGTTTTATTTCAATATCTCCACTGTCCAGTAATATATTCACAAAAAATTTCACTTTAAACATGTACGTGTAAAATACTAAAACAACTCCTTCTACCCCTACCTTTAAAAATAGTATCATATTTAATGATAATAATCCCGCTTTGTGATGGAATGTAATATTAACAATATTTATCAATCAGTTTCATTCCAATTTTATTTAAAACAATGTGTATAATTATGAGCTACAATAATAGCGTTAAAAAAATAAGACCCATAACTTGTATTCGACCTAACCCATATTTTTTATTAAAAAGTGTTTTATTAACCAATGGACCAATTTTAAAAGAATTTTAGATTTTCAGACATTTATGCAACGGTTATATGTTACATAAATTGTAACACTCCCTCAAGACGTTTCAATGATTGCAACACTCCAATTACCCTCTTCATCAGGATGTACGCACTGATCTCAAAGGTTATAAATGAATAATTTATAAGCTATTCTAATAAATACAAGTTTTTTTCTACCAAAATAGGAGAAATGGAATTTAATCCTTCTAAAACCTAGATATTACAGCTTTTTTAATCATATAATTATAGAAGATGTGGCGACATTTTTTCTATCTCTACCCAATTATAGGGTTGAACTTGAAGGAAAACCTATAGTCAATCGTTGGTGTGCAATAAAATCGTCTGTCCTCACTGATATCTTATGAACAATAAAACTGATTCTATAGGGCTTATAAATTCCAACATGAAGCTCGATTTTTTATATGAATACATACTTTCAGTTTCAGAATGATAAGTCATTATCATGTCTACTTCTTTTTTGGTGTACATTAATTTTTCTGTCATATCTGCTCGGCAGGACATCAATAGCTTATGAGATTGTTGGATGCAACATCAGCGAACCGAAAACCTGTTAAACGACCACGTTGGCTGTACCGTACTTCTACCTTATAAGGAATACAAAAAAACTAACATTTTAAAATAAAACTTAAATCTGCTAAAAACGTCTCATCGACCAAATAAAGCTAATAAAGCTCCTGTTTCCCGTAAGATTAGACGATTTAAAGTGTAATAGTAATAGGAACTGAAAATGTGTTTTTTTACAACAGGATCTCAACAGTATGAAACATCGCTGTATTTAAAAGCTACGTTTGCATATTTCCGGGTTTCCTTGAACACATGTCTGGCAAGGCAAAGCGGAAAAAACAAGCTTATAGTATTTATTCTAATCAATTCCCACACTGTTATGACACGTGAGACTGCCCTAGCTTTTGATGCTTTGTTAAACCTGCACAATTGCACTTGAAATTTAGAAGTGTATTAAGAAGTAAGAAAATATGTGTACCATTACGGTACAAAAATGTTAATTTGCTTTATACCCTTTATACTCTAATACAAACACGTATAGGTTTTTTAGAGTATATTAAAACCTTATTCCTTTTATAAAAGATGAGATTTGAGAGATTTTTTGCAAGTTTGAATGCTTTAATGTTTTCCAAAACATGCTTTTGCGAATTAAAAGGATAATTAAACGGTTAATTAATTACATTAAAAGTTATGATAAGCGATAAATAAACAAGGTTGAAAAAAGTTTGCCACTAGATATGTAGTGTAAAGTTTAGATTGCATTTGTATTGCTAGTTCTAAATACTTAATCTAAACTTCATATCCATTTTTTTCTAATAGATGGATAGTCCAAGGAAATAGGATATTTTTCCTATAGTTACCATCTTTTCAGTGATACTGATATGAGAAATCAGTTATTGTTTATAACGCTCTAGGTTTCGACGACAATTTCAGTATAATATCTTCCTGCAGGTCAATAAATAAATCTAAAAAAGTAGTAACTCATAATCCTAGGTTACGAATAAAACAAACTCATTCAGAGTATCAGGATTAGCGCAATCAGTCAGAAGAAATTATAAATAAATATTGTTTTATGCTCACAGTCTAAAAAAAACCATCTTTTATAACATAACAAATAACAGAAATGAAGAACATTATTTATATAAGGATAACAATAATTTATTTCGAGCGAAAGTAAAGAATATACAGGATCTCAATAAACATGGTCTGGGAAACTCTAACGAATCACATATAGCGGTATAATAAACTGGGTTTTCTTCTGAGTTCTCTAATTGTTAGGGAATCCGACAGTGACCTCCTTCAAATAGTAGTCGTCATCCGACTTGCGACAACTATCGATATATCCTGTCAGATTATTCGATAGCTCTAGTTGTTTATGGCTTTATTTAAGGTTGAGAATGTTCGGAATGCTTGACGAGGATTATGGATACGGTAAATTCCGCTATGGCCAAAAGTTAAGGACTTGTAGAACTTTTATTTTCCTAAATCCCTACAAACTCGCAGGTCTAATTGTCTCTCCGATTATCAAGAGTTGAGTAAAATATTTGAGTTGATTACATATTGCCGTAGGGCGCGCCACAAGGTTTTGAAACTGTATGACCATCTTTTCTTTCAAACTCAAGTTTCCTCAATGTTTGCACGCTAACAGACTAGACCGATTTACAATAGTTAAAAGTCACCTTTCATATTAAACGATGAAGGGGGCTTTTGTTTACATTTTTACAAAACTTATGACTAGGTGATTTGATGAATCCAAATACGCAGCAAAACATCACCAGCAAAAGTAGTACTGTGGGTTGAAGACTTCACTAATGTTTGCCTTCCAAAATTAACGTTTTTAACTTCTAGGGATTGTTCTTATTTTATGCGCTCTTCAACCACACTACATATATAAGTACTACGGATGAGGCTCCCATGTTTTGTTATTGTGGGCCCTACAGTGAGTTTTTGTGCTCAGGATGGGAAGATGGAGATGTTCTATACATTGGTGACATTCATTGACTTAGGGATTCTAGCCTTCTTCACACCACCAGTTCTGGGGCTTGTTGTTTGCGTAGCAAATAGCAATTCGTAATTTTTGGGAAAACTGCATATTGTACGTGTTTAACTCCGGAAAGAATGATGGAACAATATGCTGGTGATTATTTTTTCCTTTCTAATAGCACAAGATTTGTGAAATATGGATATTATAAATTATTAAGGGACGGGGGGGGGGGGGGTGTTAGTTTTTGGGGGGGGGGGGACTATTTCTCTGAATCAATAATCAGAAGTTTTCGGGGCTTGCCTTATATACACCACTGTTGAAGCTGCTCATGATACTTTGATTATCAATCATAATTTTTTTTTATCTTATGTTTAGAAATACGATATATAATTTCAAGATTATTACTAAAACAAAACATGGTACACATATCAAATTATTTTATTAAAGTCATATAATGTAGAATTGAAGCGAATTCAAGCCCATTTCTAAGGCGAAATAGCAGATATAGTCTAACTAAACTGGGTTGTTTTTGCGAGTTAAATAAATACTTCGGAAATTGGATTGCATTTACCAGGCAGTGACATTTTTATGCGGGAGGCATTGGCGTTCCCAATCATCGGGCAATAAAAACATCACCATGCATCCTGAACTGCTCACTCGTCGGGGTTTTACCTTTTTAACTTCAGCACTCTCCTGCGACATATTAAGTTTAACTAAGGAGTGGTAGCAAGAGATTCAACTAATTCACCTATCCCTCAGTTACGGCAATGAGGTAGTTGATTATTCTGGCATACCCAAAATTAAAAACAAGTAAATTACCGAAGCAGCCCTTCCGTATCCTCTGGTTTATAATTTCTGTGAGATTAACAGTTAAAATCTTGCCTAAGTTTGATCCCCATTGCTGTCATTATCTAATTATAAACACTGAAAATATTTCATAAGGAGACATCATTCATATAACTACAAATTAGGGAGGGGCCTGGCAATATCAGCCACGTTAATGAACTCAATGTACGTTTTAATTAAGGGATTTAATTGCCTCCATTAAGAACCTGCTCTAGAATTCTCTATTTTATTCTTCTCCATAACTCAGATATGATGATTAATAATGCATTAATTCTCTGCGTTTAACACTGTAGTTGTTTTCTCAAAATGTTATTCTCTAAAAAATAAAAGAACTCATTTTAAAACTCCGTCTCTCTATTATATATATTATATAATATATACTATATATAGTATATATATATATATATATATATATATATCTGTAGTCTGTGTGATTGTTGTTTAATTAGGAAATAAATTATAAAATTTGAGCTTAGTAATTCATCGAAATAAATAAACTATTCAACTATACATAATAATGTTCACGAATGGAATATTTGCAATACTGCCTTTTTTAATTTCAATTTTTTAAAAAATGAAATCTTTATCTCAACTAATTGTTTTAATTCGTCTTGTCTACAATTTTTCTGCTTCAAAAAATGTTGTTATTCCCATTAAATCACGGTGTTCTATTTTTCTGGTGGCCCATATTGCCTCGTTAAGTAAGTTTAACCATCTTGGCTTGTGTTGCATTATGTGGGTTCTCATATCACTGTTTTCTTAATGGCCAATGGAGACGAGCTTCGACTCTAACTTAAAATATTTGTATCACATTGGTATTCGTTTGAAAACGATTTTTTTTAACCTCCACTTTCTGTTATATTTCAGGACCCTATTTTATTAGTCTCCCAACCAAACAAGTACCTTAGTAAATAAACTGTAAAGATAATTAAAAAATCTTTGTTTTTAAATTTTCAGAAAAATAATTAATTTTTCAACACTACGTAAGCAAAAGTATTTGTTGTTTTAACGGTTTGCGCATGCCGGCTCGCGTTGGATATGATTGCGGCGAAGGTCCGTAATACGATTTAAGCACCCTGCCTAATCTTCCGTGGTAGTGAGGAAATATGGTGCTTTTTATCATATGTGGAAAATAAAAATAATAACTACGGTTTTATGTCAATGAAAAATTAATTTCGTATTTAATGGTAAATCAAGACTAATACCAGTATTTTCTTTTGCAAGTTATTTGGGTTTCATAGTTTGTACCTACTACAACAACATGAAAACTTGCCTGTCCCACTTTTTATGTCTGGTCCAACAAATTGCCAAGGGAATAACTTACTAATAAAACACATGCAAGGATATTAAGAAATCACAGATAATAAGCAAATTGGAAGTTACTCATTAAGAGATATCGTTGTGCAAAACCTCGTTTGTACGCAACACTTTCACATATTATTCCGGCCATATACACCTGACAGCCTACTCCTTGAAAATCTTATTCGCCTCGCCCCAGATCGAGGGCGCTCCTCCCAGTGTTGAGATACGCGCTGATTCAGAGTATTGTTTAAAAAGTAGGACCTGACTGTAGTTTTCCATCATTTATATATATATATATTATAGTATATATATATATAGCTATTTATATATGTATAAGTTTGTGTGTAGTGTGTGTGTGTGTGTGTGGTGTGTGTGTGTGTTGTGTGTGGTGTTGTGTTGTTTATTTATGCCCTCATGTATAATAAGTTACATACAGTTATGTCAATGATCAATAACAGATATATGTGCAAACTAAAGACAAGGTTTTTTATATAAAAAGAACCAGTGATGCGTAACATTCAAGTTGACAATTTTTAGTGATATGATTTTTAAAAAACTTTTAACCAAACCATACAAACGTAAATTACAGCTGTGGTAAAACGTTAATAATATTTTTTTTATTTAAAATCTTTACAACAACTACTCAACATTGTTGATGTTCAATGCAATAAATGTCGAAGTACTATGGGTCTTTTTCTTTAATTTTTAAACGAAAATTGAGTTCTTAGAATTAATAAATAAGGGAATACAATAATTTTTATAAAAGATTATCCTCAATTGAAAAACACTCCACGTGAGGTTTATATCTTTGGCTGAAGCGGGAATCTTACCTTTTAGAGAATGAATGTGCAGGTTGTCCCTTAACAATGTCCACTCTTCCAAATGTTCTTTTTTATCCCTAAAACAAATTAAATAGCATACAATATATCTGAATATGTATCAATTAATAGCATGATTGCTTCACTAGGCATTAACGACAATTTCTTTTTCTTTTATTTAATGGTGTGGGTGCCCATCTAGCCTCTTTTAATCCTTATTTCTGCACTTAGTCCTTCATGGGGTCACTGGCCATGTGACGAGGACTTATCAAACAACTGAATAATGGATACAGAGTGCGATACAAGTCCCCCCACGACAAGGTTTTGTTACAGAGGGTCGATAAGGTACTTATAACAAATGGCAATGGTCTCAGGACAGTATTCGAGGAACCTAGCAGCTATCTGAATACTCAAACTCAAAGTACCACAACGTTTTTAGAACCACAATCGGTCCATCACGGCACTTACCCCAATCAATATTTTCAATATTTTTCCTTGATCAAAATATTTGTGATCTATAATCCTGAGTATTCAGCTGAAGGAAATTGGATACAAAACGACGAAGATCTGCATGCTTTAGTCATTTCCTTACGTTCCCTTACACAGTCAATCGCCGTAGCTTTATGGCCCTTTGAATCACACTGAAGAAACATTTTCCGTGTTCGTCGCTCATGATTCGATTGCCGGTCGTACTTTTATAATTAAAGCGCTAGTCGTTTTTCCCTACCATTTTGTATCTCATAAAACCGTTTTTCATTTCACCAATTCCACTCACAGGTTTTGTGAGGGTAAATTAAATGTGTGTATTTTACATTTAGATGTGATTATTTGATAGTTTCCAATTACACTAAATCGTTTAGGAGAGCATTCTAAGCCTGATATTCATAGTCGTTTAATTGATCGAAACTAACGAATACTGGAAATTGTAATCGTTTTAGAAATGTTATACATTAAAATATAAAATAAATATATTTCCTCAACAAATTGTTTTTGACACTTCTTCACACTTTTTTCTTTAAAATATTTTTTGATATTAGAAATGGGTAAATAGAAAAGAGAGAAATTATTGACACTTAATTGGGGAATGCATAAACAAAATTTACTTCACTTTTTTAATTTTACCCTAACTCGTTTGTTTTAAAACAGTACTGATTTATGAAGAGAGCAGGTTTGTAATGTGATTACTCGTGTGGTATGGTTAAGGTCAGCCGAGTATAAAATTATAAAAGGAATATACCCTAACGAGATTCAGGCCCAAACACATATACATTTCAGGACTCCGAATCCCTATCCAACCCCTCATGCCCATCTTATAAAAGCCCCTCCCCCCCCCTTGTTAAACCACCCTATCACGACTATGTAACAAACTTTGCTTATGTACAGGGTAGAGGAGCTTTGTGACACCAAATTTGCATCTGTAATGTGCACAGTCTCTAGGAGGAGCTCCCTTACACCCCCTTTGATTAACCTCAATAAACGGAAAGCTGTCAGGGTACTGTTATCTTCTCATAGCATTATTGGCCAGTTCAAGTACAAGTAATCCTACTGTTAAGTATTTATTTTGTGTTTAGAGCAGCTCATGATCTTTTCTGTATATGTTCCTCTTTTATATTGGTTTATGACTCTAACTAGAAATTTGTTATTTCCATCCATATAGGCCTTACCATTTGATATGGTAAATTTGAAAGCTGAGGGGTGGAAATTATTATCATAACTGGTCTGGCTGTTGTCCACACGATATAAACCAACAACGATAAGTCTATGCAAGCTTAATTTATATTTAGACAACATTAGACAAGAATGAGTGTCGGTAATGAAACTATTTCCATAGGATGTGGGCTGCGCTTCCATCGAAGGTATTGCTGTAAATATTTCTTTTCTATCTATCCTGGGCGCTGGCATACCACATTTTTCTGTCCAACCTTTCATGTTTTGCTCTAACAGTACTTATAGGGAATGGAAATAGAAGTATAGACATTAATGTATGTATCGAACTTCAGACAAGCCTGTAACGCAACATGTACTATGGCCTGAAGTACTGTCCGGTATTTCAATATTCAATATAAACAATCACTTTTGTAGGAAACAATATTGATTAGCTTTTAAATTCTATATAAATTCGTTGCGGCTTCTTGTAGTCTTTCAAAATCTTTTGAAGGTACAACCTTTTTAAAGTAAAGTAAAGAATGTGTGTAAGGGCACTGTTCTCCTTTAAAATCACTTAAAATCTAGAGGACCAACGGCTTTAAAGATGATTTTCTGAACCATGAACACAATACACAAAGCCAATGAGCAACAGCAGAGCTTACATAAAACTTGCAGGCTTTTCGGCAGCAGTTGTCGCCACTATTCCAAGCTAGCAGCCACGCTCGAAACGTTGCTTTGAATTCGGCTTATCTCACGATAATCGCTGTATCGTACCTGCTACAACTGGCGCCCATTGGCATTGCGTTTTTAGATTAATTCCCAGAGAAAAATTGGCCTAACTATAAGAAATGAAATGTTTTCTTTAGATTCTAAAAATTTCAAGCTACATTATAACATGTAAACAAAAATGTTTTATGTTATATAATATATATCTATATATATATTCTATATATATATATGATATTTTCATGCCTAGTTCTGTTTTTTAACATTTAAATTATATTGGTTTTTGTTAAATATAAAATTTCTTTTGAATATGGGATGTATTACTAAAGGAATCTTAATCTTAACTTCTTGAATTCTTCCATATTTTAGAGAATATGCCAATATGCGCAATTTCGTTATAAGTTACAATACTCCTATGGAATATTTACTAATTTTTATTACTATTTGATAAAAAAATCTGTGGTTCATGAAAAATTTTCGAATTTTATTCAGAGGGAATAACATTTTATAACTTAAAAAATAATTCCCAAATACATTTTAGAGCGGGCGCCGTCATTAAATATCATTTAAAATAAATTCAAAAATTCACGCCAATGTTTACATTGGAAACCTAAATATTTTCACCGTACACAGAAGTGAAATAAAAATTATTTTGTTACTTGAAAGTAATAATAAACTGTAAACAAATGAAAAATTAACAAGTTTATTTAATAAAAGCATTACTGTTGCCCATTCATAAAATAAGAATAAAGAGTACTTTGTCCCCACCCCACATCGAGGAGTGTATTAATTTTTACTTCAACAGAAGTTGCATCCAAAGTGAAATTAAAAAGGGAGCTTCCCAACTCGAGTTCTACATTTCGTCTTGGTACAATTTTAGTTTTTAGAATTGAAATTTTAAATTAGTTTGTGATATTTAAAAGCGGGAAAGTTTAAAATCACTCGCTAACCACAATTTCGGGTAGAATGAAGAGTATTATGTAGTACATTGAAGAAGAAAACAAAGGAGAATCATCAGTTTCAACTACTTTCTAACACACGATTTTCCCCCCCCTCGCTTTTGTCTTCCTGTAGTAGAATAGTCGTGATTAATGGAATTTCTTCCAGCCTTTCTTATGCTCTTGTTACGTATATTTACTCAGAGCCCCCACGCCGAGATTTTCATTGGTAAAGATTGTTTAGCATTAGATTGTAGAATAATGCAAGCGTGGGGGCTAAAATGGTTTAAACTGTTTCTAATTTTAAATATCTAAATTGAAGATGTGAACAACATAATTTATTAGTATATTCCAAATAAACCTGAGTATAATTTGATTAATAACCATTACGCTCCTAATTGATCGAAAATTACCCCAAGTGATATTCATAAAATGGTTAATATAGGTACATTACAGAAACACTTAATGGAAAGTCAGTAACATCAAATATTCCGACACGTCAATTAAATAGGAACACACTTCTCCTCACATGTGGCGCATTACCCATGAAAAGTTTTCTCCCCAACGTATTTTTAGACACATTGTAGTTTTCCAGAATAACTCTCAAACGTTCTGTAGTGGGTTTGAGTAAATGATTCTGTTGTTTCTTCATGTTCTATATGTTTTCGATTTTTCTCATATTTGCTCTTCGAAATTCCTATTTTGTTCTGAAAAATTCCTAATGAAGTAACTTGGAAGGACTGAGTCTGAAAAAAAAACAACCTATTTAGCTTCAAAAAAAATAGTATATAGAGAATTCCGGACTTTTCTATTTCATTCCAAAAATTACAACACTTCGTAACGAAAAACACAAGTTTAAAAAAAAAACTACCTCAAAAACGTCCTAGTCTAGATTTCCTATTTCATATTTGAAAAGTTTCCCGTCATATCGAAGTTGGTCCTAATAAGCGTTAGTTATTTGAGACTTCGGAATGGCTAAAAAATAACTAATTAAAGAGAATTAATAATACCGAATAAACTTATGGTGGGGACAAATAGTACAATTTCCATTGATAGTTTATAGTTCAGTGAAGGGTCCATTTGGGAGTCATAGTTGTATTTTCCCCTGCATTCTGTCCCTCCACTCAAAAAAAACATCATAGAGGACCTGGGAGATGATTTTTGGGAGTTTTTATAATAAAACCAGGAGGCGAAAAAGTCCTCATCGCTCTATGATGTATGAGGAATACTCTTCATTATATATTTCATAATCAAAGTAAATCTTGGAAGAAACTCAAAGATGATAATTGGCGGAACTGGGGTAGGGAGCGGAAGTGTGAATTTAACATTTATACTACTAGGTCACAGTGAGTCAAACAAGGACAGCAATGTATTAGATTCTATGTTTAGACCAATCACAAACTATTAATTACTAATTGGATCGGAACCATTGAATCAATCAATGAGATGATGAATGATATGCGTTATATTTGACCAAATACGTAACGGACCTTACATTTACCTGCTTAGGGGATACATTAGCTGAAGCAAAATGGCTATAAATTGTGGCAAAGAGAAGTCCAAATCATTGGTCTAGATCTTAAGTTGAAGAGCCGTATACAAAAAAAATAAAACACATGAAATAAAACTATTAATATTAACAGTATTTATTAGGTAAAACTATGAAAAATTCTTCAACTTATATCAGGGAACTGACTCTGAATATATATTCATTTTTTTTCAGTAGTCTACAAGCCGCATTTCCGATTTCAGAAAATGTTACGTGCGAGTATTTTCATAAATATCAGTGAATTTTTGATTCTTTGTTATAAAGATCAAAATTATAATTTCTGTTCACCCACACCTGAGGCACTGCAGACCGGAAGTAGGAACTTCTATTCGCTGCAGCCCCATGTATACTTCATGCCCTGGGCCCGTCAAAAGTTGATGTCAATGTAGATATGTACAGTTTGGGCGGGTCGAAGTATAAATTGTACTTACTATTATTTATTTGTTCTTAAAATCTAACATGCTATAAATTTTATATTTGTTCTTCATATTACTAGTACGCTATAGCATCCTCGTAGTTTTCATGTTATCAATTGACATATTTGGGGCAAAACAGCAATAAGGAATTTAACTATATAGTTAATTATAAGGAATTTGAGATCATTTTTTAAATTTAGCTTGACTTTCACGTGAGACTTGATATTTTGTGTGAAATTCGATTAGAATAAGAATCCTGTAGGCTCTATGTTTCCGTTTTGCTCTGTAAGATATGTTGCACAATTGAAAACCGGAAATTGCAAACGTAGGCGTTTTAAATTAAATATACTATCTTACATTGTTCACAGACCTCCTCAGATCGTGTTAAAAAACATTTGCTGTGTTATTTATCTCGCTTCAAATTAAATTCTATTCCTACACTCCATCAAAAGAAATTATAAGAATTAATACCAGTAGTTCTCCTGAATATTTTTAAATTCAACTATTACAGTTATTAGATGGAATGTGGTGAGGTTTATGACTCAAAATGTAATAAAGTAAAGTTGTAAAGTAACTTCCCGTGTTTTAAATATTTTTATACTTAAAACACTTAAGTACGTCTAATAAAAATTGTTGGTAAGTATATTGATTTGATTTTAAATTTACTTTATGCTTCGTATATTTTACTCGTAGTACAAAATTAACAACATTGTTACATAAAATTTTATGTACATATATGACTTTACATTGGGATTATAGTGTAATCCAATAACACACGGTTAATATACGAATAAAATATCATGTTCAGTTTCAAAACAAAATGTGAAACCAAAGATACTATTTAACTCTACGTAACTAAGTTAGGCAATTGTGATTAACTGATTATTTACAAAGTAACTTAGTTTCTATGGAAAAACCTGTATTTATAACGCAATATCAGCTTTAATAAACACTGTTTAATGAATAATCTCTTTAATAAATTATGCATTTAAACATACCAGGAGCGTGTTTCAAATATGATTAATTTTTCATGCAGGTAATGATAATTTGTTGTTATTTAACGGTAGAGATGAAACACTAACGTCAATCACTAAACTATAACAAATCTCTCATTTACCGTATGTTGTACCCAGTTACTACATACGTCATTTCTATCGTTAAAGTTTCCGCGCCAGCAATCTGGGTCAACGTCATCTAGTTCTGTTGTAACGACGGATGGTGTGTACTTATCTCTATAAATATTTAATAATCTCATTACCTTACCTTTGTATCATAATTGGTATACAATCCATTCTCCTCGCCACGTAACGTTCCTCCCAGTAGTCGCTGTGGTCGTCAGTCATCTAGTTCTGTTTGACGCACGGTGGAGGATGTACTTATCCTCATAAAAAGTACATAATAATCTCATTTCCTTACCTTGTACATAATTTATCAGTACATCCATACTCTCTCGCCCGTAAACGTGTCCTCCCAGTAGTCTGGGTCGGTCGTCCATCTAGTTCTGTTTGTAACGTGGGGGATGGAGACGGTAAAATACTAAACGCTGAATCACCTCAAACTATAATAATGAATATTCTCGATCTCCTTACCTTGTACACAATTAATTAGTACATACGTAAGCTCGCATCTGTAACCTGTTCCTTGCAGCAGCAATCTAGGTGACGTCATCTGGGTCCCTGCTAGTAAAAATTATTACACCGGTTCGGTGCACGTTCACATCTCTAGGCTTTTGTTCTTCTTGGTTTGTGTAACAGGACCAGCGAATTTCCATGTGTCTTTAAAGTCCTTATCATTGTGTTTTATTTCTCTATAATAGTTACTAATAAAATGCCATACCACAGGGTGCTTTAAAACTGGTGTAAAAGTTTATCAGTAATTTATTCTTAAGAGTATTACCAATTAAACAAAAATATCTAATTTAATTAACTGTCCAAAAATGATTTTTCGTCAACTTTCGAGACACATATGTGATTTGATTCAAAACATTGTATTTACTTAATAAACGGTCTAAATTTTGGTAGCCCCGTTTGAAATTTTTATACATAAATCGAGAAATACACAAATATAGATTTTGGGAATCAGTAATAAGTAAGCCAAAAGCGGCGACAGTTATTCCAAATTATATACAAAGATCTTCCTAGTAATATGAAAATGGGTCTTTCTAATAAAAACAAAGTTAGGAAATGATTTTAAATGCAATACAATTTTAATGAATTGATTAGCAATAGTAATCAATGTGTGTCGCTATAAGTTATCACATTGGTAGGATAATTCATCCGATTTGTATTTTTAATGTTGTAACACATTCTAGTCGAGGTACTTATATAGAATACATTGCAACTTTTACAACATTCTTTTAAGTATTTTATAATGTTGTCAAATCTCTCTCAGAAGAATAGAAAACATTCTATATTTTTTAAGAGGAGGAAGGAAAAACTTGAATATAAAAGGTTGGTCACGTGGACGTAGAAAACTTGGTGTGGATGTACTCAGTTAGGATATTTAGTACTGCTGTTTGGGTTTTAATTTCTTGCACGTACAATAGTACTTTTCTAAAAGGATAGTGTGCAGCATGAAGTAACATGCATGGCAGTAGAAACCATGTACTGAGGATTGATTACATACTTTAAAAATACATTAATATTCAACCCTTATATTGTTAGGTGTAGGGATATATAGCTACCATTAACAGCAGAGTTCGCTGCTTCAAGTTAGAGCAAAATAGTGTAATTTAAAGTGATTTGTTAAAATATTTGTAATTTACCGTGATTAAGTCCAACGAAATATTGTCATTTCCTGTGTTTGTCAACGAAACTATTGTGTGATAATGTTAAAATAATGTACTTTACTGCCAATTGCCAACGTGAATAGGCTATAGGCTATTGATTCTGGTGGTAAACTGGAATCACATGAGTAATTAACCCTTATATAGTAGGGGTACGTATCTACCAATTCTGGAGAGTTTGCTGTTCAAGTTACTCAACAAAGTATTGAAAAAATTTGTTTAAAATGTTGTCATTATTTTTTGATCAGAGTTAAAATACTTGTATTTCCTGTGAGTTGTCCAACGAATTGGTGAACTTGGATCACTTGAATAATTAACCCTTGAATAATTACCCTTATATTGTAGGGGAAAATTTCTATTCTAACCCAATTAACCGAGGGTTCCGCTATTCAAGTGTAGAAGAAATTATTGATTGGAAATTAAAATTAAAATATTGTATTGGCAAAGTTCATTTTCATTATTTGGATATAATTGAAAATTCTAAAGAGAATATTAAATAAAGTTCAAAGCTTCAATAATTTTATATTAACGTTTTAAGGCCATAAAATGAACTCTATTTATACAATTGAAACATTTTAAGACCTTTCCAATCACTGTGAATACTGTTTATAAACAAAAAAGTATAAGCCATGGTTGAATAATAAGTTAGTACAAATAGTAACAATGTACATATTGCAATAACAATGAAATTATTTTGTGACATGAAGCGTACACTTATGTTAACCCTTAAATTTAAACTATTCATGTTCAATAATAAGACTCTTGTTGAAACATGTGGAAGTTAAGTAAAGGACTAAAGAAGGTTCTTATCAACATGAAAAGTTTTTCTTGCTTACTTACTAAGAACACTTTAATCTACGGTGTGGCTTTCTAACAGCAAGGCATATGTAAACGTTGGCTCTTCTTTTGGAGTGTTTTCTCTTTACCAGGGACGGTATAAATATTTTGATTCGAAAGAAAATACAAGCATATTCTTGTAACCCCTTAGGCAGAGGCAATATTTGTTTCAAAGATGAATATCTATTGATCATAAAGTTAAACAATAATTATATTTTTTTTATATTTATATATGTATGTATATAGGACAAGTTTTTATAATGGATGTTGTGTTGTGTTTAATTCATTTAATATTTTTTTTTTTTTTTATTTTTTGGACTATAGATTAAAAAATTTAGATCATAGATGGTTCATGCATAAAAATAATATCGGACGAACTTACATTGGAGTATTATGATGGGCAAAGTCCACTTATTTGATGGGTCTTATCAAAAATTAGTCAACAACCTCTAAATGTTTTATATTTTATAACACTAACATTATGTCAGTTTCCACACTCCACTGAATGTAGCAACCATATACGTACATATATAGCTATAAGCAGAACGTAAAGAGATAAAAGAACGTTTCCAGTTCAGCATCAATAAGAGGAAGGGGGCTCCCAGGCCTACCATATTATCTTCTCGTTATTATAGCCTCCCGGATATTGTACTGAGAAGGTGGTGAAAAGTGAATGAGACAGAAGGCGAGGATATGATGAGGAACTAGAGTTTTGGGACAGAAGAGTAAAGACCTTGGGCAGCCAACGCATCCCCCAGGAGGGCACCCCCGCGCCCCCCATATTGTGTGAGTTAATAAATCTGCCCGCCAGTAGTCTCGGCAAGCGGTTACAACCTTCTGCAAGCTTGGAGACAAAACTAATCCATAGAAGTATTGAAACCACCTGATCATTTATTTATAAAATACTCAGTAACTAAATATTGATTAAACAATTTATTTTGTTTTGTATCACATTGTGGAACATTGCATAAAATACCAACTGGAATATCATTGTAAGCTATAATTCTTATTCACTTAGTTCTACCTAAGGGACGCTATGTAAACTTTTATTGTTCTAAATTTTTGATTTAATGGAAAAGTTTTCCACATTTTACACTTATAATGATATTAATTTACTGACCTCGTTGTATTAAGTAAATGTAATACTTCAACGGAATGGTAATTCCGAACTAAATTATAAACTGGATTGCCATTATTGTTTTGGTTCATATTGGAAATCCTAATGGAACTAATGCAAACAAAAACTGTTTTATTGTGGGTTATTTATAATATGTACAATATTTATCTTTTTCTTTAAGTTAATAAAATTCTGATTAAACATAGCTCACAATGCTTTTTCAATCACAAACATGTTTTTTATATATACAACAAGCCTTACCGAACCTACACCAGCAATCCTTAGTTAGACAAGAAAAATCTAGTTGTTATTATTATTAATCATGCAATGAGTTTTCGGATGACCATTCAACTAAATTCCAAAACTTAAAGGAAAACATTAATATTATGAAATGGTGAGATTTAGCATATGAAAACTAATAGCTATTAACATTATATATTGAAAGCACCTCTGATTTGTGCCCTTTGATCTGACTGGGCCTATTTTGAAGGTCACTACACCAATTCCCCCTTCATGGGTTCATAATTGATTCCACAGATTGTTTTCTGAAAAGGTTATGGGTCCCTAGCACCCCTTAGGATTAACTGAATAGGGACGAGAAAAGAGTCAGAGCCTTGTTTTTTTTAACGATGACGATTCAATCTCCTGAACCCAATGTGGCGCTCACGAAATATCCTAGGACCAATTAGTTGTTACGTAATAAAGTAGTGACCGATGAGTATTTTCTGTAATGAATTGTATCCCCGAAGCCTCCTCCATTTGACTTTAATATATTTTTTACATAGGATTTCAATTTATTGGTGTGTCCGTACTAATAGATTCTTTGGGCAATCTCCACTATTATATTAATTGAAACGACTTTCTGCAGGTTCTCTATCTGCCTGTATTTCTGTTATAAAATACATCCAAGGACATCCAGAACTAATAGGTACTATACTCGATCCTGTAGAAAATGAAAATATTCTCTATGACTTCCATTATTCGGTGCGATTATCCTGCAACCGACGTCGAAAACTGTTGTTTTAACTTGTACAACGTTTTTAATCCGTGGTTATTCCCGAAGATTCTGTATCAGAATTACAGCATGCATGTAGATTTCTAGATTAAGTTCATTTGCATATTTTTACTCCAAACATAAATCCGACAGATTTGAAATAAGTGAAAAGAAATTAATAATATACTCTACAAACTCACATTTAATTGTTTAATTAACTATATAGCAATTAAAAGGTGTATTAAATTTTAAATTTTTGAAAATTACTCGTGTTTTTTAAGTATTGCCTAGTTAAGGCTACAGTAGAAATTTTAAGATGTAACCAACGGCCATTCACAATAAAATTAAATTTGAGGACATTCTCAGAACATAGATAAATATATTCTAATCATAAAATAATCTTACAATAAACCATTGATTATTGCTCTTACTGTCTAAAGATAAAAAAGCTCATTATATTTAAACGACTTTCCTACGCCACAGTGTACAACCAAATTCCAAAACGAGGCAACACCTCCTCGTAAAATTCTGTTCCGACTTGCTGTTCCAACGATTTAAAACATCTTGCTCAATTGTTTAGGTGGTTAAATATTAATACAGTTTTTTTAAATATTGGATTTAACAAAAATTGCACACTTAAAGATAATAAGCTCTTCAAGAAGATCTCTAACGAGACTAATCACGAATTTCTTTACCACCTGGTCAAGAGTTTAAGGTTAAGATAAGCATTTAATCACATTCAATACCAATTTCTTTTTCTTCAATTCTATAATTACTATACTCAAAAAACGTAATGCTTAAAACAATTTTGTTTTGACAGTCATGTAAAGTTGGAAGCTTCGGATGAAAACAGTCAAAAATCAGTTGTCTTTTCATTGTTATCGACATAAAAAACTAAGAAAATATTTTTTGTATATAGTCAGATTTATATCAATGTATGCCTTAAAACGCCGGTTATAGAAAAACTGACAGATCGATCTTTATAGTTAACTTTTTTAACTGGAATAATCCTCAAAGTTTTTGAATCTAGATTAAGTAATGTAGAACACTGTTAAAAGGATCAATTTTTGATTGCGTAGGTAGAAGCCGAATTCCCATTACAGAATTTAACAGCGACAAATGAGAACAACACACCAATGTGACAGGTGTGAGATTCCAAGATTCAAGATTAATTTTGACGGCTGTCTATTTACAACAACAACTGCAGAGCAAGCTTATTTAAATACTTCTATACTGTTTTCCTTTTAAATCAACATCTTAACTTTAGTTAGCATTAAGCAATTAACGTGTCCTCCTTTCAATTTCATAATTATTTAATAATAGCAGTCTGGAATAAATTTTAACCCTGAGTAGGTAATTTATTGTTATATTTCCATAAATTACACAGCAAGAGAAGAATTAATGGAATAAGTTGGCGATTTACCTGTTTTGAACATGTCCAAGTTCCAGTGCACGCTTAGTTTTATAAAACAGCTATCTTTTGAGATATTTCAAATTCCTCATTACTGAAACTCAATTAAATTATCATTTCCTTAAATAATTAAGTATAAATTTTGAGAATAGTTTTACATGTAAAGATCGTAGTTGCATACTAATGAATACACTGTTTGTACCCAACCTGTACTTATGAATATCCCACCAACCTAGTTTGACCAGGTCTGAAGCCAGCGTAAAGTAGGAGCAAAGACATTTTTCACATGCTTAATAATTTACCATATGTGAGCTATAAAAAATTTTTTCGAAACAATGGCATATCATATACACGTTAAGTTTTAATGGTACAGTTTACGTCAGACAAATTGGTTTTCTCCCAAGTATATTTCACTTTATTTTTTTTAAACATTGAACATTTATACATCATGCCATAAGAAAGAATAAAATAAAACAATTTAAAAGGCGTATCGAGATACGTATTAATTAATTCTTTGTAATCGATATAATCAGTTTTAATGACCCCTTCAAAATAAAGGACACAGTATTACTTTAAAACAACCCTTTTTGGTGATATATAAGACCTTTACTCACAGCTGGACCTAAACATCAAAGAAACATTGAAGTCGTTTATTTGTAGGAGTTGATTATAAAAAGCGAATGGTTAGAACACTAGTTATACTAAACTGCTTAATATATGAATCATACACACTCCAATAAGAATAAACAGTTTCTTTATTTTGTGAGGCCTTTCGTGCTCAAAGAACACAACGTCAGACCCACATAACTGAAATAAAAGGTTAAAGTAATAATACTAAAAAATTTAGACTTAAATAGAAACAAAACATATGTTCCTTGAAAAAATACAAAGAGATCGGGGAGATTTTAAAGGCAGGAAGTATGTCTACTGTATAATGTAATAAGTTATAATTTCTTTAGATTAAAGGCAGTAACGGTGAATTTTTTGTAGAATCTAGTTATACTCAGTTTTTCATCACACAATCAAATACAGCAGAATAATTAAGTGCAAATAACTTGTGATAAATACAACTCATCATTGTGGACATTCTTTTATAATCTCTCAAACTATCATGTCACCAGCCACCACCTCGTTTCTCCTTGACACAATCTTCCCACTTTGACCATATAAAATTTGATTAATCTAAGTCGCTTGAAATTATACATAATTTTCACGATGGATACTAAACAAAACTTGTTGGGATCCTCCGTTCATGTATAAATGCGCTAATAGATTTTTCGCATTGCTGTGTATATAAATTAATTTGTTCATATAAAACCAAGGTAATAGAAAAAAAAAAATTTTCAGAAATAAATGAAATAGAATAGTGCCATTGCTGTGTAGTAAATAATTTGTTCATTAAAAACCCAATTATTTTGTACAAGAACGATGGATATGTGCATTGTATGATATGGTAGATGTTTGTTTTAACTGTGATAGCAGTAATGGGTGTTGTGCCACCATACAGCTAGTGATCAAGTGTAGCATCATTAAGCAACAGCTATCAGAGTCTCACCCCCTCCCCCTCCCGCGACAATCTCAAAACCCTACCCCCTTCGCAATATCACCCCCTCACAGCAGCCAATGTATGCAACGACAGGCCAGGTACTTCCACTTTAACGGCAGTCCGGTTTATGGTCAACCTTCCGCTGACAACAAATTTTGGCGAACTATACCGTCACACACTTACAGATTAGTCGTAATTAAGACAATAGAGTGACCATAGTAACAACAGATTAAATTCGAAATGTTATATGAAAAATACGAGTAATTAATATTACATTTAAAATAACAATATTTATTTCTTAACCTTCTTGAGAGAACTTTTTGAAAGAAACCAGTAGTTACCGAACATTTAACCTACATCAAAAAATACAAAATCAAGTAAATAAGGATAGAAGTGAACTACGTTCCGTCATATGAATTACGTCATAGCTAATTTTTGGTTTCAGTATATTTTTTGCTTTATTTTTATCATCCACTCACGCTTGACCAGAGGGATATTTATAGTATAAATTTAAGTCCGTATAATTGCAAATAGTTTTATTTTAATTTGTATTGATAAAATTAATTTGTTTATACTTTTATACTGTATACCAACCCAATGAATTTTCTAGTTTGACCGCTTTCCCTACCCCTCAGACTTAAGCCCATGTGGGGTCTTCTTTTGCAATGGCCTTTATTGTAATGGTTCATCATAATTTATGAGATAGATAAAGAATATGAATTGAAAGAAAATTAATGGAAAACGAAATTATTCCTATGAAAATGTGTACAAATGTTCTATGATACTGTTTGCGTAAACCAACGGTTTATTCAAACGTCTATCTCTATGAATCGTTCAAATTATAACAAATATAACTTGCACATTCTCGTTTTGAGATTTTGCAATCTGATCTCTTTCTTCTCTTTAAGAGGATAACTAACCAAACACATAACTGCGATCTAGTTTCACGTAAAAAAATCGTACACAGAGCGTTTATAAAATGCTTTAACGACAAGGGAATTAACACAACATAAAGCCATGCATAATAAAAACAAAAACACTAATTGCTATATAAACCTAACATAAAGAAAACACGGTCATACATAGGTCCTGCTTGGTATGAGAGGCTTGAAGATCATGTAGGTTTCTTCAAAAGGAAAACAATTATAAAATGCGATAATCGATACATATAGTTATATAAAGGAAGTCAAATGCCCGAAATCACCTTATTACCCTTCACCAATTGCCCAAAATACACAACTTAATAATGGCAACAAAGTAAATACATATTTGTTTACCATTAGGTTTGCACAAAACTCACATAATTTTAAACTAAGTTAAAAAAGCCCGCCATGGTATAGAAATTAATGTGTAAAAAACGTAACAGCATTAAATAATTTTTAGTACCTAAAGTGTATTAACCTGATAAAAATTCCCATTTTCGATATTTTATATTTTACGTTCACCTTGGGGTAGCAATACAATTAATAAACACAAGTTCACCTCTCCATTTTATTTCCTTTATCTAGTACGAATTACTTCGTTTTTTTTTTGTCTTCAATACAACATTACCTGTATTTTTTTTGATTCTTTTTTTTATTTTTGAAAATATAAAAGTGAGCGTTTTAAAATATATAGCATCTCCATTATGGACTATAACATTATCATATTACAGGTAGTTTAGGAAACTCACTGGTTCTTAATAAATAAAACTGGATGTAAAGTAATAATTAGTTGAATTCAATTCAGCCGCTCTTCGTTTTCAGGTAGACAAAGCCTCTTCTGCTTGGAACTAAAGAACACTTCAGTATCTTATTTAAGACTTGCAATGTTTTTGAAAGTAACATTAAATTTTTTAACAAAAATCCTGTCAATAATTATATAATTGTATTAAAGTTACTTATAATAGGATTGCCTTAAGTTTCCCAATATGGTTTCTTATCTACTAATATCTCCTTCAAATAACCATATTTTGTATCGTTTTGATTGTTATTTGAATTCTAAAATAAAAAGAAATATTCTATCTATATTTTTAATGTTATATGTGTATGTATTGCGTATGCTTTATCTGTTTGGAAATACCTAAAGATTACTCATATTTCTGTGACAAGAAATGGTCTTAGATGGTTTAGAGATTATCCTTTAGTTGTAGTTTATATTTCTAAAAGAGTTCACTTTTGATTTGTTGAAATACATGTTCATGAGACATTCTACTTTATAATTTCAGTGGATTCAAAACGGTTTAATTCTTATTGCATATTAATTATGATAGCAACGCAAATCAAAAACTATTCAGAGAGTTTGAGATTTAGACTGGTTATTACCTCCTCACATATAGACCGTTCCAGTTTTCTTAAGCTTAGTGATAGGTCGCGTCAGCGTCAGATGTCCATACCGCTCTACAAAGCCGAAGGTGAATTGGAGTTATACTCAAAAATTCATATCTGTTTTTGGGTTTCGGTGCCCTATTAACATCGTAGTGCAACCGGATGATACAATGAAAATAGCCTCCTCTTCCCATAGATTACCCTTGATTTTCTACTCCCACAGGTGTCTCTGAAGTTCACAACTCCCTCACGTTCCCACCGACTTTTTTGTCGGATCTCTTTAGAAAGTAAAATGAATTTCCAGATTCCAGCGTCAAGATTTTTAGACCCTGCACTAAAGCGGGAAGGTGACTACTATAGCTAAAACCCGACAATCATATACCTTTAGTTGAACCTACACTGGTACACTGGTCCTTCAAAAGCCGATTTTGTCACTTGCATTTGGACAGCCTCCATGTAATGACCCAGGTGCGGCTTATCACTTACCAGTAAATATTGAGACATTCAGGTAAAAAGATTAGTTATAGGTCCTTGTTTATTAACGGGGAAGATGACTGTTTGACTAGGTCGAGTTTTCCCCTTAGTGATAAAGGGTTGCATCCGTGTCCTGAACATTGAGGGAGTCCATACCCTGCTTTAAACTGGAGAGGGAACTGGAACAAACTCAGACCTGCCCTTCTTCGTAAGTGTAACATGCTGACAAGGGTAGTTCAGCACCTAGCCATCAACCTTAACCAACCTGATATCCCTGGCTCTTAGCTCTGCGAATTACAATATAAAACTATAACGGTGAGGTAAGCGGACTTTTTCCCGTATTCGAGATGGTTAGATATATTCTGTCAGTAGAGTGACAGGAGTCGCTGACGTTTCCACCAATTACCATGTAAATGTATAAACGGTGAGTAAGAGCGACTATTCCGATATGAATATTTTAGAATATATTTCTGTCAGTAGAGTGACAGGAGTCTCTGACGTTCCACCAATTATAATGTAAATATATAACGGTGAGTAAGCGACTATCCGTAATCAAGATTTTAGATATATTCTGTCAGTAGAGTGGGGGGGAAAAAACAGGAGTTGGCTGACGTACCACCAATTAAATGTAAATTTTATAACGGTGAGTAAGCGACTATTCCCGTATTTCAGATGTTAGTTATAGTTCTGTTTCGTAAAGTGATAGGAGTCGCTTCGGACGTACCACCAATTATAATGTAAATTGTATAACGGTGAGTAAGGCGACTATTCCTTATTCATCATGTTAGTTTGATATTCTGTCGGTAGAGTGATAGGAGTTGCTGAAGTACCACCAAATTTATAATATAAATCTAAAAACGGTGACTAAGCAATTAGGTCCAATTTATAAGAAAGAGATTAATTGTTTATTTCTTTATATGCGCGAACCCATGTACAACTTATGAATAGTAAAGTATTAGGAATAACGTCTTTTTTAATTAATTTTATTGTATTTTATCAAGGGTATTTATAGATTCACGAGCGACAGTGAGCTTCCCCACGGACAGTTTGTGTCACCTGTCATAAGCAGAAAGGGTGTGAAAGTCTTTCATGCTGAATTATTGTCTAATTTTGTGAGTGTGCAGTAAACCTTGCAGAATAACCCTGTGTTAACAGAACTTCAACTAGAGTCGCCCTCCTCGAGTGGAGACTGGCAGTGAATAGTGATAACAGTAATTTAAGGTAAGATGGTTGTGAAGGGTACAGTATAACACTGTTTTCGAACACAGCAAGGGTGAAAATAAATTGGTACTCCTCCTTAATTGGAACAGCAGTGGTTTTTGATGTTCAACATAACTACTATCCAAAATTTAAAATACTAGGCTACAATAATTTATAACAAAAATACACCACATATCGTAAAATACATCCGAATAGTTATTCTTATAAAATATTTAAAATCAAATTCAAATCTTTTTGGGAATATTCATTTGAAAATGTAGCTGTGGAAATTTAATATATTGCCCAAAACTATACCAGCAAAAGTAAATAAACCAGTAAGGAAATTATAAGTAAAGAGTAAAAGATAGTACAGCCATACGTCGTAGCCAGCAAGAGGATCCAAGGGGTATGGACCCCCCCCAAATTTTAATTTTTTCCCAATAAATTCGTTTAGTGCGCTTTTATTATTGTTTACTGTAATGCAGTATTAACTGTTCATGTATTGCCCTCAAAGATCGCTTTCCAAGAAGAAAACAGGTCAATAATTTGTTTTAAGGGAACAAAATGGGACCATTAAACTCTGTTTCCATTATGGGAAAATGTCAGTTTTCTGGAGCCCCCCACCCTAACAAGATTTTTCCTTGCCTACGTTCCTTCAGTTTAAATCATCAAAATAATGGACTTTGGATAAAGAAATTTTTATCTTGTGACTTTTCCTGGAAAACAATTTCATATACTGTCATTTAAACGTAATTGTTTCACCTACTTATCTTTGAACCTACTGATAAACCTCTTCTACTTATTGCTCACTTGAATCACATAACGTTGATAGCAAAAAGCTGACTAGAAATAGTATATACATCCTTATAGAAGCGCGCCCCCTTTTTGGAGAATCATTTCATATCCCGGGTTTTAATAAAATTAAAACCGTTTAGATTTTTCCCCCGTAAAACCAATGTTATGTCATTTTAACGACCATATTTATATCGTATGGGTTTTTTATGGGACGTAAATAAGCTAATTTTAAAGACGCCTTTTTCAGTATTTCTTTCTGAAATTATATTCTTTTCGAAACATTTAAAGAGATGAATTACAACAGAAGTTTGAGATTTTTTCTCCCAAATAACCCATAAAACGATCTAAAAAATTAGAAGCCATTTGAGGAATTTCCAATAAATTTAAGAATAAAAAAAGGGGCTACCTGTTTAATTTTAAAAAAAATT
>NW_025784253.1:0-26055 GCF_021130785.1 Homalodisca vitripennis
CATGGTTAACACAGAGTTTAGGGGCGGGATGACATCACAGAACTAATCTATTATTAAATTATTAACTAATCAACGATACCTAGGTAAAATCAAACCCACAGTAACCCAAAATATAAAATTTGGCAAAACTACCCAATAAACAAATCACAATTGCCATTAATAATATATGTTCATTAGCTTTATGTATCTACAAGTTCAATGATACGTGATAAATACCAATGTATTACAAGGCGATTGCCACTTACCCATATGTGGGTCTAGATGTAAATCAGCAGGAACAAAACCTATTACTTGTAGTCATGTTCATTACCTTTTTTACTGTTGCTCATGTTTGATATTTATTCTCTTCCCAACTTGACTATACTTAAACTTTTTGCCTCTATTAATTAACTGGGTTCTTCATCCATTGGGAACAATATAATAAGTATAATAAAACCAACTTTTAGAATACAATTTAAACAATTCTTAAACTCTACTCACTCACACTTCTTACCAAAAGACTGACAGACTTACAATTGTGCAGGAAATTAAACAGATGAAATTCCACGGCTGTACATCTCAGAGTTACCAATATAATCCAAGCACAGCTGGACTTATTTTTCGCCTTATTTAAAAAACGTTCTAAGTTCAGTGACATGTAGAATCTTATTGCCACAGAACTGGAATTTGAACTAAGTTATTACTATGGTAATGGAGCTATTCAAGACGAAAATGTGTTTTGCTTTGTGAAAATGGTCCTATCTATCTTTTAGAAAACGTGTTTCTGGTATATAGTTCAAAATGGTGAGAGGAAAGTGACTTTAGAACCTTTTTGCATTAAGCCGAATTCAATTGGTATATGTGTGACCTCAAAGCCCTCCAAAAGGAATAGAAAGTTCGGGAACTTCTCCTCTTGGATCGGTGGACGTCGGTATTTATAACAATGTTGTTTTATTTTCAAGTAAACAAAACCTTTGAAGATAGGCCACTTTATAAGTTTTCCTTATTTTCTTCACATCGGGTATTAATTTCTTGTCATATCCGAGCCCGTTTTCGTAGGCGATATAGCAACGGTCAAAACGGTTAGTGACTTGGTTTTTTAAATATTTTGTACGTCTAATTTGATGCTGAGGGGTTAAGGTTGTAAAAATTTGACATAAACAACTGACGCCAAAATTGACTTTGTCGATTATAAACGTCTCACATTGTTCTGATATTAAAAATTGCACATTTTAAACGTCTCTCAAGTGGTAACTACTAGTTTAACAAACATGTGCTACATGGTTTCCGAACAAAACAGTTTGGGATTTTCAAGCACAGAACATTAATTCTGTATGACCAAATGTGAGTTGTGCACAGCGGTCTTCAGTCAGCTTCAAGTTGGACGGGCAATGAGAAGTAAAAGCATACCACTATATCCACACCGGAGGAAGCACAAACGTTACTCCAATGGACACATTGTTTACTAGGTCGGTGCCTCTCATGAAAGAAAGCCTGCACACCTGGGATATATTTTTCTACGACTCTTTTGTCCTTGACACCACACAAACTGTACAAACATATGTGGCCCTGAATTTAGTCCCTGAGCCCCTTTCATAGCGCTTTCACTTCTCCTCAGGTTACAGCATGCCGAAATAGGATAAGGTTATTCTTACAGTGTGTTGTCTATACTCGTTATACACGGATTTACGTAGATAACTATGATTTAAATTGTAGGGGGGGGGGGTTACATACCTGACTGTTATTGTTCGTTTATGTGTGAACAAATCTACAAGCTTGCATAGGCTTCCCTAGAGCTACGAAATGGGGTTCTTCGTGCTGCATCGTTAAAGGTATGAGATGTTATCTTAACTGGCTGTTATGAGGGCTAAATGCGCAAGGGTTCTTGGCTTCTGGGTTCTCCAAAACACATTCAGTTTATCAGCTTGAAGCCTTTATTTACGCGGTTTCAATAGTATATTTTTGTCTATAACGTCTCATTCTCAAAGCTACTTTTAAAGCATGTCTTAGCTAAATCCTCTAACTTTCTTGGGGTGTCTTAATATTATAAATTCCCTTCGTATCTCGCGGGACGAATTTCAGCAGTTCCTCCCTTTTCTGGCACCCTTTGGATATGAAAGGGCATGAAGTTTTGATTTGCATTTCAAGTGCCAATGAACGAAACAATTGTTAATAGCATGCAAAACATCCAACATTTAAAACTCGCCCTCCTGGAGTACGAAAGTTTAACATGGCAGGTTTTGTCATATATATATCCATAAATAAGAATTTGAAATGTTTGTCCATGTGTGTCGTCTAATAATTGGAAATATTTCCTCTTAACCAGTCCCTGTCACTTGTATCGTAGCATGTTCTGGTTTTATATTATTTTCCAGACCTTTTCTGACTCAAAGTTATCTTAATCTTCTTTCGCAGATTCATCTCTGGAAGATGTGTGCTGAAAAATTTGCTGGACGAGGACTATTTGTTCTCGGAAAATCACACAGGAAACAGCTAGATCCATCTGGGGTGAAGGAGAGCAGTCAAGAGCCCGTATCTTCAACAACAGAGGATCAAATAATGGGTAAGAAGAAGTATCTAGGAATGCAATGATAGTAGTAATTGCATTTAATATATACCAGTGTTTCTTATAAGATTTGAATATCCCTTCAAACATTTCCATGATAGTTTTATTGTATTGCTCCGATGATCTTAGTAAATACATTGACGCTATTTTAGGGAATCGCTTTATTTATAAACTTTAAATTTTTTTTAAACAATTTTTGAGCCAATTATATTATGTAATGAAAAAGGTATCCTAGCAGTTAAGGAATAAGAAGTAGGCTTATCGTTAATTACGTAAATATCTTGTTGCTGTCTATGGTTACCAGCTTGCAAATGAAAAAGCACTATTTTGTTAATTTCCCTTATTGTAAGTCTTGCTTCGTGTTACTAGTTACTTCTGGTTCGCATTAATTATAATTTCCGAGTGTCAAGGTTGTTTTTTTGCCTTGTTTTCCCATTCAGAATTGGGTGTTACATTTGGCCTTTTCTTCTATGCTTTTTCAAGGACTCTATATATAAAATCAATTTTAAAATAATAAATTAAATATTAATTTATACATAATTATGATCGTGTTTATAATATTTACATACAATTTATTTACTTTTTTACAGGTTCTTAAAGAAAGAAATGTTTGTATACAATTTTATATCTTTGGAAATTTTTCACAACATTAAAGACCAGTGGAGTGGAGCCCTAATGTCTTTCAAGAAAACTTCCTCAGGTCAGCTCCAGCCTGTATGGCGCAGTATAAAAATACTATGCCATTGATGTCATGTCTCCATCTTTAAAGAATTTGCTCGGCGTTTTGATGAAGTTTAATGAGTCAGTCAAGGTAAATTCCTTTTCGATATTACAATAGATTAGGTCTAAAAAAACCTATCTTTGGTTGTAAAAAAATCAAAAATTCCAATCTCTTTGAAATTCATTTTCTGTCTAGGGTATTTCCTGTACCATTATAAAACATAACGAAATAAATATACTGAATATTCCTATTTACTGGCACCCATAATTGACTAAAAACCCCTTGTGCATTTGTTTACCATCTTCATTTTGTGTCTTCGTATAATGAAAGATGGTCTCTTTTTTTTAAGACATACTGTAAAACTACTTTTAGTGTTTCCAATATTATTACAGTTTGTTCAGGGAAAAAAATCGCCAAAACTCTTTTGAACTTTGTAAGATTAAATATAAAAAAAAGTATACCACTTTAGAAGAAAAAAAAACTAAAAAGGAATTTTCATGCATACTATATTAACCAACTTACATAGGCTTTTTAAATTGAAGATTTTTCGTCTGCCTTCTCACGAGCCGTTCCCCCTGAAAAAGATGAAAATTATCGCTTCTATGGCCTCAAAAGTTTAGGTTTCTTAGGAACCAACGGTGTAATGTTAAAAAAAACAAAAATATTTTGATTACATAATAAATGTAGCCGAATGCAAACTTCTCGAGAACAGATAAGAATATGAATTATTAAAACTGCCAAAGCCCAGGTAAAAACTCCTAAGGAAACAACAGTAGGGCCGCCCCTGTAGGAAGAGCAGAGTTTTTTGCCAAAATGGAAAACAATAAAAACAAGTTGTGATTTCCCAGAATGGGCTATTCCAATGTTTTCCCCACATGTTTATTTTTCAGCGAGGGATGGCTCTTCTAAGATACGTGTTTTCTTGGAAGGTTCACGAAGGGCCCATCTACATATCTACTTACTTCTTTCATAAAAAGTCAATTGAAAATCAAATTACGCCCAGGTGGCAACCGTCCTGGACTGTCTGGAAAAGACAGCAGATCGGTCGTTGCACAGTGAGTATCTATTTTATAAGTGGTTACAATACATTTTCAACCGATTTATGTCAATGATTTATCATTACATCATATAAGTTCACCATACATCCTCGAATATGAAGGAATTTGTGAAATTTGTTATTTTATACATTTAGTTTTAAAATTATTTTGACAATAAAATCTTTATTCATAAGCATGGGAGTTTTAGAATGTTTGATTCTAAATAATGAAAAAGTAACACATTAATTATTTTGGTGAGTTAATGCTCCAGTCAAAGGAAACACTTGAAAGGCCGTGAAAGGGAAGCCAGTTTGTAGGGGTTTTTTCAGGTGTTGAGGTTTTTGTGCTGGAATTTTTCTTTCAGGGAAGTCTGGGAAGGCTTGTTGAAGTGGAACTCTACCCCTGTATGACGGCTTATTTTCGTTAAAAAACTGAGGTGATTTGTTGCAAATTTGTGACCATTCCATGTGGTTGTAGGAATCTAGTGAGTGCATTTTCTTTGTTTGGTCCAGTTTTTTACAGAAAGAAGAAACACGATTCAAGGATTATAGAGAGCTATCCACTAGTTAACTAATTTTGTGCTCTCTAAAAGGAAGCCCTTCAGCCTACCAAGGAAAGGTTTTGACGTTCTACCTCATATGTATACAATTTTGGGCTGAAAAGAAATCCATGGATTGTTTAAACGTATTTCAAAATTTTTCAGCCTTTACCTTATTAAGCAATGGAATGGCAAAATTGTTCACTTAATGGTAATTTCACATTTTCGACTAAAAAAAACTAAAAATAAATATTCTATTATCGAGTTACCTGGATCCACCTGCTCCATGGCCTAATCTGACAATTTTTTACTCTAAACCAATTCCAGTTTCAAGTTCAAAAGTAGGCCTACGATTATAATCTCACAAATCCCAATTGCTGCCTCACGGGGCGACGTGCGGGGAAAAGTGAGTTGGAGTAGTTAACATGTTACAAGCTTCGAAAACATTTTTGCAGTCGTCCATTTTATCTCCCACCACTAATTAACTTTTTAAATCCAATAGAAAAATAGGAGACAATTCAACAATTACACCTTTATTAGGTTAATCATTTATATCAAAAATACTTTTGAGCAGAAAGCGACAATAAATAATAAAACTGGCTAACAAAAAATAAAATACCACGTTTGGACATGGTAAGTAATAACAATTTCATGGAAATATGCACTAGGAATGATCTATTTAAGATTTTTTACGCGCGAAACAATATAAATACTATACTATTTAAATAATTAACAGATAAACACAACAATATACATTTGAAATAATAATAACAATTTCATTAAACTGTATAAAACTCATGAATGTAGAAAAGGCCTAATAACAACTAAATTAAACTATGAAGAATTTAACAATAAACTAATATAAACTAAGCAATTAGTTTAACAATATTAAACCTTATAATCTGTAAAATAACATTTATAAATTTTTAAATATTTTTAAACCATAGACAATGACAAATGACAGGAACACCTGCACACTGTGGTGATGGAGGGTGGGTGGGGTCGGGGTGGTTGTTTTTTTTTTTTTTTGCTTTGTGTTTTTTATATTATTTTTTTTTCTTTTTATTTTTTCGATTACTTTTTTTTTTTTTTTTTTTTTTCGTTTTTAATGTTTTTTTTTTGTTGTTTGTTTTTTGTTTTTCCCATTATTTTATATCAATATTTGGTGACTTGATAGTTACTATTGTCATTTAAATTTTGTATCGTATTAATATTGCCTTCCTTAAGGAAAGAGGCAATATCCCAACAGCACAGTCATATATTGAAAATCTGCTGTCCATGGGTGTCTGAATACCCAATATCATTAATTTACCGTAAGTGGACTTTTGAAACTTAACAACAAAAACAATGGGACTTTGCAGTTAAACTTTGTGAATCACATTAAAACAAGGAAACCTAACATACTAAATAAATATAAAATTAACAATAATAAATTGTATAAATATAAAAAATAATAACATCAGTAGACCTCGCGACCCCTTGGGCCGCTATACATGGGCTCTTTATGGGTAGTTATTCTGGACCAATGAGAGGGACAGCAATGGCCGGCTAGGCCCACGCCCCCATGCCCCACTCCCCACCCTCCACATTCCGCTTCCTGGGACCAATGGGAAGAGCAGCTAGGGCCCCTTCCCCTTCGGGGCCCCCTCCTATCACCACTCCCCGGCGGATGGGGTGTCATGGCGGTCAGGATGGCGTGGGCGCCATGAATTGGCGGGGGAAAATTTGGGATAGGGGCAACATGGGAACATAACCTCAATTGGTTTGAAAAGGGCGGGAACAGTGAGACAACCTAACCCTCACTTTACGGAGTCAAGATGGAGAGGTAAACAAGAGAAATAAAGACGAATCGTACCTTATTGTTGTGATGATTGTGTGGCGTTTGACGACCACACGTAATTTAATTTTAAAAGTTCTCGGGTCTCTAATGCGGGTACACGGTGATGGAATCTAGCCCAGGGTTGTTGCTGTAATAAAAAATTCTCTCCTCAGGTTGGCCAAATTAAAAAAACAAATTTAGTTTAATTGCGGAAAAACCAATTTGAATTTTATTCGCATAATTTAGAATCAGCTTGAAACAATTACAAAATTTAGAACGGGAGGACGAGAGACAGAGAGCGACGAGTGCGATTTCACGCGAGCTTGACGCGTCTTCCAAAACCCTGGAACCATGCACGGACTGCGACTCCAGAACAACGGGAACTCCCAGGGGCAGCAAGCGTTTGTTCCAGGACGCTACTCCTCAGCAAATTTCCTGCCTGTATTACCACCCAGTAACTGACGCAGCTGCTATGGGTTATGGAAAATTACCAGGCTTACTGCTGACAGACTTGGATCTTTCAAATTCAATGTCGCTGAATTAAAAATACTTATATCCTTCTCCACACGTGCCACTTGCTTTTAAACTAATAAAGTCTGGCTGCATATATTCATTTACTCGTTACTACAATTTAATGTTATGATGGAATTTAAAAATAAAATATTATTACCTGATGATTTAATATTTTAAATTGGCTGAATTCAAGACCCGGCCATACGATGTTACCGGTCTGGTGCTTAGAAAACTATATGCTTGGGGGTCGTCACACTCCCCCCACCTTAAAACCAATACTTGTCCCCCAAGTTATGAGGAACCATTCAGCCAGCAGGCCAGAAAGAAAGTCTCCCCCCCTAATCTGCAGGGGAGGATATCTGTTCCTATCCTTTAGCAAGAAAATCTTAGTATATGTTCCATTGATTACCATGCCAGCTGTCACTCAGTAGCCTCAACTAAATGAAATTTAAATAAAACAATTGAGTTTCCCTAAAAAGGCAGGAATTTCTTTTAATAAAAAAACAGTATGCAAACGCGATACGTAATTCTTTAAATTCGATCCGATCGCTCGCTCTCTTCTCAATGATTGAACACAAAAAGATTTCAGGCTCTAACAACACATATATCTATGGCTATACTTACGATACCTAATTCAAGACCAGTCATTAACCATCAGATCAACCATTATCTCTAATGACCCAAAATACGAATACCTAACACAGTAACTACCCATTTAAAGCAATACGTAGTACAAGCGGGAACTAACCAGTTTGCATTTCTAACTTATATTAAAATACTTAACACATTTCAAGATTGAAACTACAACACAACTACATTCTATTTAATTCTGGTTCTTGATGGCACTCCAGGATTAAACTATGGTTTGATGGGTTTACATTTTACATGATTAAAAATATTAGTTGATAAACATACCACATTTTTGTCAGAGCCTAATTAAATTTAAAATAATTATAAAGTTGGTAGTCTTCTTTGTGCAATTTTTGAACGGCTACTCCCCCATATTCCTGGTTAGGCCTCGTGGGTTTTCACTCGGGGCCGGTTTCCTCAGTACACCCTACTATAGATTATAATGGAGAGTTATCCTGGAGTTAGTTCACTTGTACATCGGACTATAACACAAAAACCATTATAATATATTACAGCATAACACCAAGTAGCATGTCATGAATCGACATCAAAACTTAATCTAACAAAAATAAATCGTTAAGGGGGAAAAACATCCTCAAGATAACAGTTACAAAATTTGTTTAACATTCTTTAATTGTTTCTTATTAAGTTACTAAGGCATCCGACCAAACCATTTACAGTACTACATTCCAATAAGGGCCCTGGACAAAACAAGAATAGATATCGTGTTACTAAAATAGTGGCTCGGACACCAGTTTAGTGGGTGTGGCCGTTACACTGTAAATTGCGAGGGGGGTCTCTGGAAAAAGCGGTTTCAAAAACCTTTCATCTTTTTAAAAAAGTTTGCGTTCATTGACGTTCTTCTGAATACATTCCAACAACTTGGGAGGGCACATTCCTCACACTTCTCGACCTTTTTCAGGTTCATGGCAGAGAAAATACAACAACAAAAAAAACTAAAAACTAAAGGTTCCGCCCCCCACGGCTTGGTTTTTTAAGGGCCATTTGTGGGAATCCTGGCGGGCTCACCTCCCCAAGGTTTTTCACCTCGCTTACCCCTGGAAACAGGGTAAGCTCACCGAGACCTTTCCTCCTACAATATTCTTTACATTCTTACTGATGCCTCTAGAGCTTAAAATCTAACATTTTAATGCCAAAAAGCATGTTCATATAAAACTCACTAATTCACTTAAAAAGAAAAAACTAACAAACGAGATTACAACCTTTAACTTACTTCGGCCAGACTGGAGGACGTTACACACGCTTAGTTGGTTTGCGCCAAGCCAACTAGGCAGGTATGCGACAAGTTAGTCTAACAATTAATTATTGTTGAACGCGATGGGTATCAAGGCCACACAATGAGGGTTACACAGTCCTAGAAACTGTTTAGGGGTAAATGGTAGGATCAGGGTTAAGGGTATTGTGTTGGGATGGCCGGCAGGTCCTTTCCTGTGCCCCATGTGGTTGTCTCCTCACGTGTTTATTTTACTTACGTTTTGTCAATCGCTTTAAAATATTAGCCAATTATCGAATAATTTGGAAAATTATATCTCCAAGTCTGCCTGATCAATAAACATAAGATCAGTTACACATCTCCAACAACACTACAATTTTAACATAAATTAAAATGTTTACATCTAAAAACATGGTGTACATCAAACAATCACCAACTGCTAACATAACTACGAGTATAATTCCTTAATACAATCTTCCAGTGTCTCCTTTAAACAACTGTCCCGTGTGCACACATCTCTCAACACAAACTTGACTATAGTCAACCACAATTAACACAAATCGATCATTCCTTACTCAAGTTTCTGTTGAAAGATTATTTCTGTTCACAGACATTAACACGAATTGGTCTGGAAGCAAAATCGGTATGGAGTTTGCCAAGCAAAACTTCCTCACCATACCCACACAGTGAGTTCGAAGGGGACTCAACACTTATTCAGAGTTGTCATTACTCACAGTTACAAAGCTTGTATCCACGTCCCGCGCTCAGTCGCTCGAGATTAAACAAACTCCTCGACTGCCTCCACGTTCTGTTCAACAATCGTTTATCTCTCCAGGGTTCACACACACTCTTGGTCTCCTTCAGGACTGTCTAGTGACGTCAGGCCTCTCATCTTTTGCGAAGAAGGACCCTCGGTCAGAGTGGCGGAGCGACGCTGTCGGCGACGGTTCCGGCGACTCGACCACCATGCCATCACAGGACAATAACAGAATCTGTAACACATGTACACAAGCCTTCAGGATTGACACTAACCCAAATACTACCAGCCAGCTGCCCACTTTTTGCAGGCATTAAAAATCTTCGACCCCCCCAAACAGAAATGTGGGGACTTTCAGGATGACGGACATACGTCCTCCGGACAGAGGTTACTCCTTAACACCTAAATGTGCCCAGCCGTTCGTTCAGTCCCCTAGCAGGAACTTTCACAGCCGGTTTCCTGCTCAGAGCTAAACAGCTCCTTCTCTCTCGCTTGTGGTAAATTTCCGTCCACATTTGGGTAAACCACACAATATTCACTTATCTGTTCTGAGAACACAGAGCTGCCGTGAATAACGGGCAGGCACCTTGAATTCATTCAGAGACAACATTCACCAACATATCAATTCCTATAAATTCACCGGACCCCCCTTCACTTACCGCGGAAGTTTATATATCAGGGTTTCCCACGTCACTAGTTAGGACAGTTCAAAAGTTCAATCTGTGCTCCCCCCTTCTGAGGCCAACTGTTATAATCCATCGGCCTTGGAGTTTTGACAAGTACCTGGGGTACCTTACATCCCGAATATTAATTTTCTACCACGAGAGCCTCACTTGCCTGCGTAATGGAACATCTCAACCCGCACAATTTGGTCTCTTGCTTACGCTTTTAACAGGTACATTTCGATAACGGGGCAAAACAATCCAGTTGTTCCCCTCGACACTCTCGGTCGAATTCCAATTGATTGCTAACATCGAGTTACATCCAACCGATCCTTACTGACTCAATAAATTTTTGGGTACCAACTTCCCAACACCCCCACACTGGGTCCATACTTTTGAGAGAGGCATCATAACTACCGGATTGATAAATAATGATCATATAATTGGAAACCATCTTATTATCGTTTGAAAGAGGCAACCCTCATCACTACCCTTAAGTTAGGTGTGAAATCGTCTGTATAACTATGAACAACTACCAGCAAGAATAAAATTGATGAATATTTTCTTAATTTTTAACAGGTGAATTATCAAATTTTAGTCGTTGGAGGGTATAAACCTTTTCAATTTATCCTTCAAAATTCTTAGATACTCATGAGGTAGTTAGGCAAGTTACTGGTCAACCTTCCAGCTGCTAAGCTCCTCAATAGCTTGATGGGACATTTAGTTCTCTTTTGTCTTGCACTACTTACTGTTTCTTTAGTATCCGAAAGCGCAGAACTTAACTTCAAATATTCGAAAAAGAGTTTTTAAACTGATAATGGAGCAGCATTTGCTTGTGTGAAAAATTTTTAACAATTTGTTCATAGCATATTAGACATGATATTTCTGTTTCAATATAGAAATTACGTTATTTCATTGTTTTTGCATGTGGATACTTATTTCCGCTCTGCATATTTGCTAGGAACAGTCACCTGCTCACTTAGCTTGATGCACTATTTTCTCGTTGGTGTTGTACAAATAATTCCATTTTTTTTCCTTCAAATAATTATCTAAATCGCTATTTTCAAGTGTGACCAAAAACAGAATACTTTTAAACACATGACCTCCTGCATCTACTTAAACCTCGTTTTTCCACGTCTTTGTGGGGTAACCAGTTTTATTTAGATCATCAAATTTCATTTAGGTATTCACTAACTGACTGCTGTAATAGCACAAATTCGTAACGAAATCCGGCTTCCAATTGAATTAATGGGAGAGTGTGAACTCATATTTTCATTATAGTAGATCTTCGAAAAATGTATTAAAATGATTCTTTACCTCAGTTTTTTTTTTTTTTTTTTTTTATTATTTTTTTTTGACCCAAGATTACTTATGATTTTCGGGATTCCCTCTTCAATCTGCGTTAAAGTTGTACTGCAACGTGGGGGGGGGGGGGGGGGACTCTCCAATGGGCTTGTCCGTCAGCCAGCACATCTCTGCCTCCTTCCAAATATTGACCCCTTGTACTGGAAAGCAGCTTACTTACTCCCAGGATTAGAAAAATCAATCCTAAAACAGATACTTCCAAAATTTATATCGAGGTTCTTAACCTTTACAACACGAAATACCAGTCCCTATAAGCCATTGTCAAGCACTTCCCACTTGTCAAAAGCGACCCCGATATAATTCCCAAACTATGGCCACATAGTCTTCGAGGCGTGCTGGGCCTCCTTTTTTACACAGTGGGCGGCAAACCTATTTCCCGTACGAGGTGTGCCAACCACCTTGGTCCAGGGGATACCATCATCTGCTGACTGGTGTTTCCCTCACCAATACAGATTATTCGAAGTCTGGAATCTCTGATATCGCCAACATCGTCGTCAACGTGCAACTTCCGGCCACCTGGATTCATCCTTGGTTCTACTTCACGCTACGGCTTTACTCGATTCACGTGAACCCACGATTTCTATAATTTCTCACTTTCAAAAACTAAATTCAACGACCGATAACACCTTGGACTATCATGTAGGGACCCTTCCATAGTTTTGACTGTCGACCTGTTTCTTCACTCTGTGACGTTCCGAGTACTCGGCCTCGTGGCCAGCAGAAACGTTTACTGGCCTTTCCTCGTACAAACGACTCACTTCACTTTCTTGTTGTACTGGCCTCATTTCATTACTTGGCCGCTGGCCAATGCCTTACGTCGCGCAGCAACTTCATGGGGTTTCCTTTAACCTTCAGCGGCGCATGAGTCTCTACGATGATCCACCAAATACCTCGTTATCTTCCCCGTGATAGTCAAGTCATCCCTCCATTAGGGAGCTTCCATTTTTTCGCCCCAAACAAACATTTCGTTCGGACGAAAATCCCGTAGGCCCTCATTAGCTTTGACCTGTTATAAGCCATAGTTATATATGGGAGATATTCAATCCCAATCAGTCTGATGACGGTTCACAATAGTTGACTAAGCATTTTGGCAATAGTCTGCGTGTTCTCTCTCTAGCCGAACATTACTATGTGGGTGATAACCCTGTAGTTCTGGATTTTCCTGATGTGCTAAGAATTTGCACAAACTGTTTGATCAGGTCAGAGGTAAAGAGTTTGCCCCTTGATTCTGTAATCAAAGCTCTTGGGAACACCAATAACTTAGTAATCACTATCTGCAATAGAGCTCGAGCCATCTGGTCTGCGTGTTTGGTTCCAGGCAATGGTATAAATTCACAATACCGTGTGAACATGATCCATCACAATCAAGATGTTACTCGTTTTCTCGACCTCACTGTATGGGCAAGGGGGCCCCCTACTATGTCGGCTGCCACTACTTCGAAAGGAAACCTTGGGCGCGGTTAAACAACGTTCACAAGGGGGCCTTTGCCTTTCTCATAGTTGGTTTCGTTGACTACATTACTGTGGCTACGAACGCACATAGTCTAATTACGTCCTTATCCATGCCCTTCCACCAGAATTTTGCCTTATATACAGGTCTGAACGTCTTAGCCACCGACTGCATGTCCCGTCGTTGGAAGGTCATGGTTCTCAACCTGATTACCTCACGAGGTAAGAGATGAGGGGAATCACAATTTTCTTGTCACCTCCGCTCCACTCTGTACAGGAAATCTTTTATGGGCTCAACTTAAAATACACTTGGGCCCTTCCTTATCTCCTTGATACAATGAGGGGTCATTCTTTTGAAGCTCACGCAGTGTGGCTAAGGTCAACCCCCAAGGGAGCTCGTCCACTGCGAGTTGCTGCGCACATAGCTCTTAATGAAGGAGCATCTGCGTTGGTTATGTCTCTTTCCCGGCTTGTGTTCCACGGTGTACCTAAAGTGAACTCAGCTAGCCGCACGCGCCCAAACCTTTCATTAGTCTAACTACTTGATCTTTCAAAGATAACATCCACTTTTTTAGTGCTGCCGTGATCTGTCACAGCCTTAAATTCACGGGCACTAACAAATAACATCTGAAATTACTTTGTAGCACTACTATAACCCCTAGCAGTTCTCTTTCGGTTCGTAGAATAATTTTCCCTTTCAGCAGGAAAAAAGGGGGGGGGAGTGCTAGAAGCGTACGCGACTGTGGATGTTATTCTCCCAAATCTACTTCTTGGGCAATTCAAGCCCCTAGAGCGTCAATACTGGCTATCAGTAGCCAAGGTGAACGGCTTACTGAAAATCGGGGAAGAAGACCAACACTGGTGATTGAGACTAGCTCTTGCTTAAGTGTCTCAAACGCAGTTTGGCACGCTTGATCCCAACTCGAACTCCTTCCCTTGCTTCGGTTTCACAGTCAAAAAAGAGGTTTTTCCCAAAAATGGCAAAGCAATGGCCTTCTATGAACCGGCGGGTAATATCCGGGCCAAAAAACCCTTTAAAAAGGACCGTACATCTTTTACAGTCTTAGGTACAGGGAATCCCTCTACAGCCCCTTAACCCTTTTTCCTGGGTCGGGGTTTCTTACTCCATGGCCGAGTTTTTAACCATGAACCAGGTAGTTAAAACCCTCAGCCTACTGCAAATTTTCATTTACGAGTTGCACGCTCAAATTCACATCACGTTAGCTTTACTCAATACACTTCCACTCTAATGCGACAAATGCGAGAGCCAAATCTTTCGAGAAAAAAAAAATTTTGTCCAGTACAAAAAACACTTTTCCCCTTTTAATCCCATAAGAAGAATCCATCAGGCGCTAAAATTTTGCGGGCCGGGAGACGCCCCAAAAGGGGATCGTGATACTCATTTGTGCCTCCGGAATTAAAGGCAGTTTTTGGTCGACTTTCCTCATTTCCATAATTGTGATAACCACTTCTCAAGTAAGGGGGTTTTTTTTACAGGTAAACCCCCAGCGAGTAAAAAGGGTTTGCGATGTTGGGTGGGGTATAATCAGGTTTCAAAAAGCGTTGGGTGCTCTAAAGTCTACGCAAAAAAGATATTTTTACTCCCCCCCACAGATTTCTTGGGGACGGGCTACAGGCGACCCCCCGGGTATGGGTAGGGTTATTTTCCCCCCTTTTCCCGTTGGTTTTTTTAAACAATCAACCCCTAGGGTTTCTGTGAAATGGAACCCCTTTGCTTTTTTATAAAACGGCGCAGCTTTTTCCCCAAAAGGATAAAGTGTTTTTTCGGCCGTTGGCCATTGGGGGCGGGCCCCCCACTAGGGGAAAAAACGTCCCTGTATTCCTCTGTACTCTTTTAACCTTTGTCGTCGGGTAGTTAAAAAGGCAAAATTTTTCATCTACCCATTTTTTAAAAAATTTTTGTATTCTTTGATAGCTAGTCCTTCGCTTTTGTTTTTTACTCTACTCACCCCAAAATGGTTTCCGCATCAAAATCTTTCGAGTTTCGCTTTTCCCCCCTTCATTGGGGGGTTTTTCCCCCCTGCTTGGTATACAAGGCCTAGCAAAACCTTTCCCCCGTCTCACGAAGGGTTTCCTTTTCCCCCCCCTCCAAATTTTGGTTTTTTTTTTACGGGAAAGGCCTAAGTAGAAACATTGCTCTCTTAGATTCCATTAAATTCTTGTCGAACCTATAGGAATTCCCCCCCAAATACAATGCGGGATCCCCCCCATTAGGTATTGCTTGAAAGGTTTTTTTTAGGGTTTCGGGGTAAGGAGAAACCCATTTTCCCCCTCTTTTTCCCGCCATCCCAGTTTCCCTATCACCCCGAGTCAGCTGTGCAATCTTTTTTTAAGATTACCCATGCTCTTTAAGGGTTACCATTAGGTACAAACCCGAATGAGGTAAAGTTTTCCCCGGAAAACCCCTTTCCAATAACTGGAATTTTCCGGGGACCCTGGGCCCATCCCCTTTTCAAAATTTTTTTTTTGACCTTATTATGTATCGTTACTAACTGATTCCCCTAAATTTCCCAAAAAAGAAAAATTTCCCTAAGGGATACCCTTTTTTCCCCCCACATTCACGCCCCCTTTTTCCCAAAAAATTTATTGTTCACCCCCTTTTTGTTAAAACCCTGCCCAAAAACGCCCCGTATGGTAAGACCCCCCCCTTTTGACCAAAAACATCGAACCCTCCAAAATTTTTTTTTTGTGTAGATCCCAAAATTTTCTTAATTCAACTGAAAAACCCGTTTCTCACCCCCGCGGGGTTTTTGTGACATCTTTTGGGGTTTTACAGTAATTTTTCCCCAAAAATGTTGGCGTTTAGCCCTCGGAAAACCCCCCGGGGTCGTTTTTTGGGGGCCTGTGCCTTTTTTTGGGGGGCCCCCAACTACTTGCCCCCTGAATGGGGCATTTTCCCCCCCTGTGAAACCCTTTTTTTAAAAAACCCAAAAGTTTTTCCCAGAATAGGGGAAAACCCCTTCCGTGATGTTATCGATCCCTTTCCCCTCTTTCAAAAATATAAACCCCCCCAAACAGGCTAAAACCCACGGGGTGGTTCCCACAGAAATTTCCCCCTTTCCCCGGGCACCCCGGTTTTAAATCAAAGTCATTTTTTTGTCTGCCGAAAAACTTCGGGAGTTCGCCCCGGAAATTTTCCCCCGGTAATCAAGTCGGGCCCTTTGTCATCGGGCTACGGGCGGCCCCAGTTTGATGGGGGCCCCTGAGCACCGGTTAAATTAATATTTTTCCCCTCGGCTTATCCCACGCCCCTGGCAATAGTTCCTCGGCTAAATCTTTCAAAACCCGGGAAAACTTTCGTTTTCTTTTTTCTGGGCGGTTTCCCCGACTTTTAACAAGGGTTTCCTATTTTGGTTTCACAAGGTTTTTTCCAGTTGTTAAAAATTTTTTTTCGTCCCCTTTGGGTTTGGGTTTTTTGGGGGCCCAGTTCTGCGGGGAGGGGGTGGCGGCGACCCAGGGCCCCCTCCCCCTTTTCCCGATGACTAGCCTAGGAGTGTTTTTGGGAAATTTTTTTTTCAAAAAACCCCTTTTTTCGCCCCCCCGGTTATTACATCGCCAGACCTCAATTCATTCTGGGTCTATTTAAAACCCCCTATTTTTCCCCCACTACAGGTGGCCCCGGGGGTTTTGGCCCCAAAAAAAAAAGGGTCAGTTTGAAAAACCTTGTTCATCTGTGGCGGGACGGATCTTTCGATTGCTTAAAAAAGGACAATTGCCCCCCCCTGTAGTGACGGTTTCTGGATGTTAGTGGGGAATTTTTTTCGTTGATCCCAAAATGCCCCAATAAGCCCTCGGGTAAAAGCCCCAAAACTCTACGACGGCCCCTTTTTCCCCTTTGTGCAGCATTAACTTTGGTTTGCAGTGACTCCCCACTTTTTTATTTTGCCCGACTCGTCAGCAAAACTTCAATGTTTCACCCCCCCGGTTTGGTATTACAGACAATGCTGGAAGTAAAAATTTTTTTGGGTTTTGTCACAAAACCCTTTGGGGAAAATTTTTTAAAATCCCCAAAAGTATAAACCCCGGCCTTTTCCTCCGATCAAAATTAAAAACTAAAGGCGGTTTCCACCCCAACCCCAAAATTTTGAAACCCCCTTTTAAATTTTTCTTTGGGTTTTTCCCCCCTTGTTTAATTTTCCCCCACATTGTCGATACTTTCAAAAAAGTGGAGAACACCCCCCCGGTTTTTCCCCCCAAAGGGGGGGTAAAGGTACCATGTCGAACGTAGGGTTCTGATACCTCGCAAATTTTTCCCCCAAATTTTTGGTGTTGGTGGTCACTTCGACCCAACCCCAGCTGACCAAGGCTCCCCCCCTTTCAGTTCCCCCCTTCAAGGTTTCCCGGAGGCCCTTTCTTGCCCCCAATACTAACGCGACCACCCAAATTTTAAAATCAGTTCAGGCCCCACTTCTTTCAAAAAGTGGACCAAAAAACCCCCAATTGTTTTTTAAAAAAAATTTTTAAAAAATTTTTCTCAATTAAATTTTCAATTTAAAAAAAAATTTTGCTCTCTCCCCTTTTGAAAAGTAATTAAAAACAAAAAAAATTTTAATTTAACGATTGCAATTTAACAATCAACTTTAAAATTTTTCTCTAAAAAAAACCACTTTTTTTCTAAGTCCCCCAAAATAATCAAAAAACCCCCGGTTTTTCCCCCGATTTATTCTAAGTAAGAAACCCACATGGGTTTTGGGAAAAAATAATTCCAAAATTTCAAAATTTACTTTTTTTCCTTTAAAAATTTCCCAAAAAAAAATTTTTTTTAAAAACCTTTTTACCTATCCAATTTCTTTCAATTCCACGAATGTTTGAAAACCCCCTTTCCCCAAAAAATTTTTTTTTCTTTCTTGTGCCCGTAAAAAAATTAGAAAAATAAAATCAATAGGGGGTTTTTGGGTTCCCCCCCGGGAGAGGGGAAAAATTTAAAACCCAATAAAAAAACAAAAATCAAAACTTTAAAATTAATCAAAATTTTTAAAAATTTTAAATTTCAAAATTTTAATTCTAGATGAAAAAGTTCCCAAAAAAATTTTTCAAAAAAAAAAACCCAAATTTTCCCCCCTTAATTCTTCCAAAAAAAATTTTTTAAAATTTTAATTTTTTTCATTTCCCTTTAATGATATACCCCCTTTTCTTCCCTTTTCTCACAAAAGTGGTTAGCCCCCTGCCCTGTACCCGGGACCTTTTAGTTTGCCCAAAACCAATTTAAAAAAAGGGTTTGGGGGTTTTCAATAATTTTTATAATTAAGTTGTTTTAGAAGCAGTTTTTTGGTTAAAAGGTTTTAACTCCCTTTTAAAACAGTACTTTAAAAACCCCCTTGAGTGTAGTTTATTTTTGACCAAATCGGTATAAAAATTGAACATGGGGGATAGTCCAAAAAAAAGGAGTCTCCGAAAAATTAAAAATTATTCACAATCCCCAAAAAAGATTGTCGGTTTCAAGAAATCGACAACCAAAAAGCCTAAAAAAAAAAATAAAAAGTTGTAATGTCGAAGGGAAAATTGTGGGAGTTTTCCCAAAAATTTTGGGCCCGGATATTGGGTTATTGTTCTAAAGAAAAATTTTTGGGTCTTTTTTTCAAGTATTATTTAAAAAAAATTTAATAAAAATTAAAAAAAACAATCAAAAAATTTTTTAAATTATTTTTAAAATTTTAAAAAATTTTTAAAAATTACCTTTGACTTAGTCACCTCTGTTTTCAAAAATTTCAAATATTCCTTTTTTTAAAAAGGTTTCTAGGCTAGCATTATTTACGGGAGAATAAAAATTTTTACCCATCATCCTTGTCCCGGCTTTTGCCCCAACTTTTCATTTCTTCAAGAAAAAAAGAAACACAAAATTTTTTTTAAAAAGACGAACCGCCCCAACAAAACCCAACTGCAAAAACCCCCACAGTTTTACCAACCCCAAAATTTTTTACCCCCCCCAAACCCCCGACCCCAAAATTGGGGCGGGGCCCCCACTTTAATTTTAAATTTTTAAAAAAGTTCTCGGGTTTAATGCGGCCCGGTGTGGAATTAGCCAGGTTGCTGAAATAAAAATTCTCTCCGGTTGGCCAAATAAAACAAATTTTGTTTATTGCGAAAAACAATTTTAAAATTTTTTTTCATAATTTGAATCAGTTGAAAAAAATTTCAAAATTTTGAAAAGGGGGAAAAGAGCGAGGGGGCGTTCACGCGAGTTGAGCGTTCAAAACCCCGGCCGACTGGTCAGAAAAACGAAAATAGGGAGCGGTTGTTCCAGGGGCTACCTCAGCAAATTCCTGTGTTTTTCCCCAGTAAAATGCGCAGCTGCTTGGGTTGGAAAAATTTCCCGGTTATGTGACAGATTTGGGTTACAATTATGTGCGAATTTAAAAAATTTTTTTTTCCCCTGCTGCTTAAAACCCAAAGAGTTGGTGTATTTATTTCGTTTACAAATTTAAAAGTTTGTGAATAAAAATAAAAAAATTTTTTGTGATTTAAAATTTTAAAAAAAGGGTGATTTTAAAAACCGGGAAAACGATGTTACCCGGGTTTGGGCTTAGAACTATATTTTGGGGGGGGGGCAAAAATTGGTCGAGTGGGTTGGTGTGGTTTTGGAAAAACCGCATAGTATAGTATCCCGGTTAAAAAATTTTCCGTATAAGAATCAGTCCCGAGGCTGGTGGGTCCCCGATAGATTTGTCCCCTCCCTTGGAAATTAAATTTTGGGGAAAAAAAAAATTTTGAATGGAAACCAATTTAAGGGTTTTAAAAATTAAGATTTGAGGGGGGGAGATTACTGGGGGTTTTGTGGAAAAATTTCCCCCCCAAACAGCTCAGGAGTGGGGGGGGCTATCCCCCCCTCGGTTTTGGGGATGGAGACAGGGTGTATGCCCCCCCGTCCCAAGAGGATTGTTGGGAGATTCGCAAAGCAAACGGGGAGGCACTTTGCGGGGGTTTAGTGGCAGGGGTTTATCCGTTTTGGGGGGGCCCCAGCCCGGTTTTTTTATGTCGGGAGTCCCCCCCATGCGGGTACCCTTCGTATAGGAAAACCCCGAGGATGCCCGGGATTTCCTCCCCCAAAAAGGGTGGGCGGCGGGACGGAACTCCCTTTGGGTCTCCCCACCATCCACCGTTCGCGGGGGGTTTTCCCCCAAAAGGGGGGGGAAAAGGCGGCAGGAACTCCCTCCCCGGGTCTCCCCCCCATCCCCGGTTTTTTTGTGTAGCGGCCCCCCCCCCCAATGGCCTGCACCCGAGGGGCTATACTCAGGGCCCTTTACCCCGCCCCCATTGCCCCCCCTTGGGGATCTAAATTTTTGAAAAATGGGGGAAAGGAAATTAAAAAAGATGAAAAATACGGGGGGGGAGGATAATTTTAGGGAATGAAAGTATGCAGATGGTGAGGAGGGGGGGGGCCCCAGCCGAACCCACTTTAAAGGATATGAGGGACCCCTGGAAAACGGGGGGCGGGGGGGGAAACCAGGTGGGAAAAGGGGCCATCTGTGGGGGGACTGTTGGTGGAGTAGGCGGGTTTAACCTCCGTTTGAACTGGGGAGAGATCCCGGGATGTCCCCCGGGGCGGGGGGGGTTTCGTCGGAAGGGCCCAAAAAGGGTTTTCCCCAACTGTCAAAAAAAAATGTCCATGTTTTGTTTCGTAAACAGAGCCCAAAACCTGAAAAAAAAATATGAATGCATTCCCCATATACAAAACCCAAAACGCCTATTGAGCTGGAATTGATTTTTTTTCCCTCACCACCTTTGAGTCCCCCGTCGGGAAAAAAGGGCCCCCCTCAAATATCCCTTTCGGTAGCAGCGATTTTTGATCTCCTAGGATGTAGAGGGGGGGTGATTTTTTGGGGGGAGCATCCCCCCCGGTTTATCGTCACGGCCCCCCCCGAGATCGATGGGTTTTAGGGTGTCCTAAAGAACCCAAATAAAATTTAAAACTTTTCCGCTAGCGAGGGCCCCAGTGGTAAATTATTCAAAACCCCCCGTGTCGGATCGCTGGGTCCCCCCAAGGGGTTTAAGTCATTTTTTGATAAATAAAACATTGCAGGGGGGGTCTATAGTTAATACTGCACGAATGGGGAAAATTTGGGAAAAGGTAATCCCTCTTCAATGCCGGCGTTTATGACTTTTGTCGGCCCCCGGGGGGGGTGGGGCCCCTCGCCCCGACCTGAACATCCTTGGGGGTGAGCCCCTCTCGTTCGAAATAGAGTTCGTTTTTAGAGACTGCAGTAAGCATAAAAAAATACAATGCAACGGTAACAATGGTTTTACTGACCCCGGGACCTCACGCTGAAGGAAAAGGGGTGTAGGGCCCGGTCATCCCTTATTCCCGGGAAAAGGAAAAAAAAAGTTAGAAAAGGGGCCAAAAAACCAAAAGGGGAAAAAAAAAGAGCATTGAAATGTGAGAAAAAATATTAGGTTTTGGGCTATAGACCCGCCCCCCGTAGTAAAGTTTTCGATCCCGGATCCCCCGGGGCCAGGGATTTTTGCCCCCTACGCAAACCGTTTGAAGGGATGGTTTTTCCAAAAAAAAAAAAAAAACATTTTTAAAAAAGTTAAAAAACAGGTTGGGGGGACAATAAAGAGAACAGAAAAAAAAATTCAAAAACAATAATTACCCCCGAGTTTTTTTGCCGCCCCCCCCAACCCGAAAAAGGAAAAAAACGGAAAAACTAGTTGCCACAGACTTGCAAAGCTATTAAAAAAAACAGAAAGTGCAGTGAAAGTCGTGACCGCGTTTTTATAGCGGACGCCCCTCCCCCCCGGGGGACTAAAAACCTTGCACTAAAAAAAAACTGCAATTTGTGCCCCATTTTTTCCCCACCCCGGTAACCAGAAGGGGTAGGCCGAAAGGGGGCCAAGGCGTTTTTGTTTATGCATTTCCCCCCCGTGGGCCCTTTCTCATCTTTCATTTAAAATCACTTTATCGGTAAACCCTTTTAATGTGCCCGTATTTGTGTACCCCAACTCCCCTGTCCCCGATAGCGATTTTTCCTTTACAATGTATCGCTCCTCAACTTATTTTTCCCTTCCTGTTAGTTTCAATACCCAACTTTCTGGTGAAGCCTTTCAATGTGACTCAAAAACTTCCCGGAAAATTTTATTTTTTAAATTTATTTTTTTATTTTACACCCTTTTAGGGGGGGGGTAATCCCCCTTGGACTTACGGAGTTAAGGCCTCCCATAGAGGTATCTGTCACCCCACAAAAAAATGCTCCGGTCTTACGGATTTAGGCCTGCCGTAAGAGCAGTTAAAAAGCCCCAGGATTTAAAGGTTTTACGCCATCCTTAGGAGCTTACCACTCACTCCCCCCGCTCTAGATTTTTTTTTTAAACCCACAAGCATAAGTGACGCCCACAATTATGTTGAGGAAAAAATTAAGTGGTATGGGAAAAAACAATACCCCTCCTTATAGCTCCCAATTTTTCTATAACTACGTTATTTAAATTTTTTTTTTTTTTTTTTTTTTTTTTTTTTTTTAGAAAAAAAATTCAACTTTTTCTCCCCCCTTTTAGTATATACAAAAAAAAAAGGGGTTTACACAGGGGCTCTTTTTAACCCCCTTCGTCGTACTGGATCCAACCTCCTCCCCTTGATATTGTGAAAGAGGCGCTCCACCCACCGAGCGGTCCTGGCCTTTTTCGAATTTAACTCCCCTTTATCGAAAAGGAGGCTTGAATAAATGTGTGCTCTCAGAGAAATTTTCTTATCGAAGATTTCTGGGGTTTTCCCCATTCAGCACTAGTATCAGGGTTGGTTTGAGGAGGAGTATTTGCAAAAGAGATATTTTAGGGACCCCCTTGTCCCAGCTATAAAAATTTGCTCTTGAAGTGGCCCTTTTACAAACGTTGGCCCAATGGATGTGGCAGTTTGTTGAAATTTTACGCTTTTAAAAATAATGACAATCGATTTATTGTTTTAAAAAAATTTGTAATAATCAGTCATCTCTTTCGTGACACATGGTATTCAGTCCTTACGATAAAGGGGGGAAATTTTTAAAATTTTTAAAAAGGCCAGGACCGCTCGGTGGCTGGAAAGGGCCCCTTTTACAAAAATCAAGTTTTGGGGGGGGGTTGGATCCAGTACGACGAAGGGATTATAAAGAAATCTGGTAAAAAATTTGTCACTGTAATTTTTTTAAAGGGGGTTTGAAAAAGTTGAATTTTTATCTAATTTTCATAATAAAAGTAGTTTAAGAATATTGGATAGTAAGGGGGGCTTTGTTTTTTCCCCCACTCAAGGGATTTTGCCTTTTTCATAATAGTTTACGTCACTTTGCTTGTGTTTTAAAAAAAGGGTCCCAGAGGGGGGTTTTTTGGGGGGGGTAAGCTCCTAAGGGCCCGGCGTTTAAAAACCCCCAAGTCCCGGGGCTTTCAATGCTCTTACGGCAGGCCTAAACTCCGTAAAAAAGGGAGCAGTTGTGTTTTGGGTGGTTTTGTGTGTGTGTGTGTTTGACGATACCTCTATGGCAGGGGTTAAAATCCGTAAGTCCAGGGGTATTTTACCCCGCTCAGATTTTTTTTAAAATAATTTTAAAAAAATACTACAAAAAAGTCGCAAAAACGGGCCGTTTTTGTTTTTTTTTACTTTAACCGCTAACCCATATTTTTTTGTCCCTGGTTTTGGAATTAAACCCCCCCTGGCTTGCTTTACGAGCTTCAGTTTGGTTTAAAGACGGTTCCCCCGGTATTGCCTCAGGGTTTTTTTTTAATTTTTCCTTTTTTTTGGTTTAAAAATATTTTTTGGGGTTTACCCCGTATTGTTAGTATCGTTTAAAAACCCCGCCACCGCCCCCAAGACCTTGGAGCCTTTCCTCCCGGGGTACTTTATAAAAAGAAAATAGGCATTTCCGGGGTTTCGGTTTTTATCAGTTTTGCTCAAGGGAAACCCCCTTGCAAAATATCACCTCTTATGTCTTGTAATAAATACGTTACAGGTTTTGTAGGTTTTATTGCAAATATTGTAAATGTTTCATTTGACTAGTTGGGTGATATTTTTTTTTTAAAATACACCTTTGTATTTGCTAATCCTAACCTGATCGCTTACAGGGAAATTTTTGGGATTTTTTTTTTTTTTAACCCCCTTTATTTTTTTTTTTTTTAAAACGGGTGAGAATCTATTTTAGTTTTTTTCGTCTAACATCTTTTGGTTTCATACCGTTGTCCTGTGCCCCATACTGTTGTAATCCTTGATATGTCTGGTAAAATATTTAAAACCCAAATCGTAGCTACCGCTTTGCCTTTAAATCTTTATACATTTTTTTTTCCCAGGGTTGTTTTTTGGGACGTTCCACAATGGAACTTTTCAAATGTGTTTTTGGGTAGAGTAATGGTTGGGGGCTGTGTTTTTTTAAAAATTTTTTAAAAACGTGAATGTTGTACCATTTTTTTACCGGGGTTTTTTTTAAAATTTTTTATTTGGTTTACCCCAGTATGTTTTAAAGTGCATGCGCGACTTCAGCCCCGGTCTTGTTGTTTATAGGAAGGGGAAAAAGCAAATTATGAGAAAATTTTTAGAAATCTTCAGTATATAATTGAAACCCTCTTTTTTACTCTCGAGAAAGGGTATCATCTTTTAACAAGGTCGGCTTTGTTTAACAGGTCTTTAAATTTCCCTTTTTAAACGAAACCCCCTGGTCTGGGATAGTTTTTCCTAGCTGGTCTGGGGAAAGTTCTTTCGCTATCGCGTCCATCTTTCAAAATAAAAAAAAAAAGATTTTTTTTACTGGTATTTATAACTGGCCGCGTTGGTGTCTTTTTACAGTAAGATGTAATGGGGTCTCGGTGAGGGAGGGGTCCCGGGGACCTTGTCCAAATATCACCCAAAGCGAGGTTTTTCAGTTCAGTACACACTAGCCCTCGTGTACGCTCTGCTATTTTATCCTTCTGTTTGGTTTACGTTTAGATGTCTTTTAAAAAGCTTGAAAAACTGGGGGATCCAGAAGATTTGTGACAGGGGTCGATAACCCGTAGTTTTTGTTAAACCCATGTTACGAGCATTTTCCCCGCAATCAATTTTGAACAAAATTCTAGATTATCCTTTTTTTTAAAATGGTAACCGTCTATTTTCCCAATATTTCCCTCTATGTAGCGACAAAGGGTTTTAACGGGAAATTCGGTACGTTACGGTGTTTCGAGGAGTATTTCCCTGTGAACTGCATGGAGAATTGTCGAAAGGACTACAAAAGAATCGTACAAAGGCCCTTTGGGAAAAAGCACATAAGATTTTTGGTACTTTTTTTTGATCGTTACGGGGAGGGGGGGCAGCTCCTTTTTCGAGGAATGTGACTTTAAATACTGAGGTAAGTGTTTTTGAAAAAGATTTGTACACCTATATTTATAACCGTCTAAATGAGTGTGGTTGCGGGAAAACTCGTACTGTGTCGAGCACAGTACCCCGGTTAAAAAATTTTCCAGGGATAAGAATCGGTCCAGAGAGTGGTAGACATCCTAAAAGACTGGATAAAGTCCCGTCCCCCTTTTTTTTTAGCCCGGTTTTTGTGGGAGCGCTGCAAAAAAATCTCCACGCAGTTACGATCAGAGTCCTGGGCGCCGGCCCATACGGAAATGTCCTCTTAGATAAAGAACAAACATCGCTAGAAAAGCGAAAGTAAAATTTACATTTTCCGCACTGATCAAAATGTCCGGGGTTAGGTAAGGTATCTTCTCAAACGGAGAATGGAACTGTTGGGGGCTCGACCTTTTAAAAAAAAATCTGAAAGTAAAGGTTTTATCGCACGATCCCTGATGATGCACATAAACTGCCGTAAGAGTTGCCCTCCAAGTGGTGT
>NW_025784254.1:0-25373 GCF_021130785.1 Homalodisca vitripennis
CTACGTTTTCATTGTTACACAAAAACATCAGTATTCGGTTCCGATTAAATTAATTTTCATGTCACTATGCTATAAACTTAAAAGCATTCAATATATGTTCGAACGCCTTCCTAACTTTTGACTCACCCTACTCAATCTTTTTCAAAAAATTACTTTAATTTAAGATTAACAAATGTATAATCCCTCGGGCAGCTTCTTTCACTATCCAACAGTAGCGGGCACTCTCCAATAAACCAAGTTCGAATTATCAACACAGTATTTAATTAGGGCATCCAATGGACATGAAAAAATGCAAATTATTGAATAAAACACCATCTGAGTGTAATGAGGTTATATCACAGTCCAACATATAATCAACTCTTCCACATCGTCAGAATAAATATTTTTTGAGTAACGTTTCTTTACTAATAATTAGCCTTTTATTGAAATATTCTGAAATTTTTATTACTAGATTAATTCTAATTCTCTGCTTTTCCAAATTAGTAATTTGACATTCTGCCTAAAATCAGGAAATAACCATGCGGTTCTGATTATTGAAAAGTGCATCGACTCCCTTTTAATTTTCATATTTCTGCAATTGATTATAAATTCAAGAGTTTATTTAAACTGATTTCTCAATTTTGATATTACACACATATGTTACTCCAGTAGACCTTTGTAAACTTACGGTAATTTGAAATACCAACTTGTGCATTAAAATGGATTTGCAGTTGGTTGTATCCTATGCATATTTGTGTTTACTTGGGAATGAAAAATAAAACTTACAATATCATTTTTGTAACCCACTCGAATAACAATAAATATTCTTTTTTTTTTCACATATACACATCGTCGTATAAATCCAAAATCATGAACATTTAACACTGAGAAACTATTGTTAATTGAAACACATTTAAAAAAACAATTGTGAGAGTTGTATATAACATATATAAAACGTTGCATCAAAATCAATGCTGTTATTTTGGATTTTACTGATTTCATATCGATTGAATTACATTTCTGAAAATTATAGGATTTCAGAACATAGGAATTACAGAGTTACAAATTTTAGTGGGATTTCAATTTCACTAATGGTAGGTTTTAGACGTTTGGTTTATATTTCTTTATTCCTCAACTATAACCAAAATCGTTTACTCTGCTGGAAATATTCTCTGGCAAGTAAAAACACACATGATATATTAGACTTTCCAAAGATTGTGTACAATTACTACAAACGCGAGTACTAACGCCTCAAGAATATTTCGAGTACAACCATTTTTTGCTGAAAATAGGATTCTCTTTTAAAACAATTGTCAATACCCGTACATAATGTTCTGGAATACCATATGTTAATTATTTCTTTAAAAATGAACTTATTTGGGTTTCCTTTTATCTAAATTAAATTATTCTTATCTATCAAGAAAATCTATAAGTGTAAATTTCATTTCAAAAACAAAAATTTATTCTATAAGTAAGTTAAAATTATACGAATTAAAGAAATTCATAAAAAATTATCTATGGCAATTATACTTCTACAAATACCACAGAAGATTCTGTGTGTTAGACCGTCCAACTTTATGGATTGCTTGATAATAGTAATTCTATCTCTTTAGATTGCATTCCATTTTATCTGTACTACTCGATTGGTTATTAACTTTACTGAAACAATAATTAATTCAAAATATAGAAGAAAGAAACCAAGTGTATAGAATATTATGGTACGAACAGTAGATTCCAATAAATAATTTTAGAAGCCCTTTTATATTCATGATAGATGTTTAACAACTTCATATACAGGGCTTTGTTCACGTCCTTATTTGGTATTGCAAGATAATTAAAATTATTTTATCATTAACTAGTTTGCTCTGTAAAGATTATATTCCATATAATCAACACATTCATAACACACAGCCAATGTTATTTGCCTCCACGTTAAACGTTTGACTAACAGAAAGACATCTCTATGATATGTGCGTGATTATTTTGTTACGCTCTGTACTTTGCCTTTTTGTGAAATGTTAACATAAGTACTGTATTAACATGAGTTTCATTAGAACACAGGTGATCTGTTTTTATACACATGATATGTGTCATGGCTCTGCTGGGTACTATTTTGGGCTACATAATAAGGTTTTTAATTAATATCAGATATACTGCTGTAATTACACTCATCACGACGGTACTAAAACAGCACAAAGTCTATGCGATATTTACGAAAACTTTTACTTTACAATATCTAAGGAACGGCTTAAAACTAAATGTTTACTTTGACAAAGGAAAACGTTTTAATCCTCATCCAACCCTTTGATAAAAAATTTGATTAAGTTTGATTTCCTTTTATTTCATCATTGAAAATAATACGAAACATAAGATTGCCATATACAAACGTGTCAATTACATATGACACGTAAAGAACCCGTATCCAACTTTTTCAGACTGTTTTAGTATGTATAGAACGTAATTATTCCTAAAAGGACTAATTTTGGAAAGTAAATTTGCTAAGTATGTTCTTGCACATATTTGTTCCTTGTTGGATACTGTTATTAGAGAGAATGTTAACTTAAAACAACACATGACTTAATGAAATAAAACTCAAGGAAATTTAAATTTGTCCGGTTTAACACTTTCCTATCTAATAATATAACACTGTTTGTGTTATTATATTTTTATTAAAAAAAGGAAATCATAGTATAATAATTTTAAACAATTAGATTCAAGTTTACCCATGCGTAAAGTGTTAATTTAACAAGTACATTTATTTTGTAGTTGTGTAAATGCCGAATAGATATAAGTATTTACTAGGCAGTGAATAGAATAAGTTAAAAGTGTTGAGCGCAATTACATTTTTGCTCAGAAAACTTGATGAATATCGCCGACATAACGTTTTACGTCATTATCAATTTTACGGATTATTTACTTTGCGGTATATCATCAGTAGGGAAAATTTAATGTTTGTCCTCCGTAGGGTGTAGGTGGTCCTTGTGGAACAAGTTTTACCCTCTAGTGGCTAGAAAATCTCATTATACATTTTCTTTGTGGACTTTACATGAGGAAACAACATTTTTTTAACTAACTCTAAATTCTGCAGCTTGTTAAACCTTTTTAATTTGTGTCGTATATATAACAATTGTAGTCTGAGGGACGCGAACCTGTTTGCAGTATAAAGGTAAGCATATAATCTGGTATTTCTAAACAATGTATACATTAATTATCAGTTTATTGTAGTGTAAAAATTCCATTTGTATGTAGGTGTTTCACAATGTGTGAAATTGTTTGCTCACCTAGATTATAATATAAACTGACTATAAAGATTTCACTACTATTGCCCTGCTTTGGTACACAACTCCCGGTAAAAATTATAAAGAATATTGTGGCGAGTGATATAAAGTTTATTACTCAAAGAGTTATGGAATATGTTTAAAACAACTTTGCTTAATATTCAAGTCTTGAAGTCAGGCGGTTCACTGTAAGTGTTTCCAGGTCACGAACTGCAAATTGGTTCGAAAAGTAAATCCGTTCGACTGATAAGATAACTTCTGTTGACTAACAGTTCCCTTTATATTACATAAACTTAGTTGAAGCCCAATCAAACATTCAATGTAGTAGATGTTTACCCAAGAAAATTTTTCTGGTATGAAAGAATACTATTTTATAATTTTATTTTTAAATTTTTAACTGTGCGCAGTATTTTGTTTATAGTAATCGTACTTGGTACATTAAAGTAATAAATTTTAATAAATGTGTTTTATACGGGAATTTGACGAGCATTTAATTTTTACTTCTTTGCTAAAATATTTAATTTTTTAATACTATTAAACAAAATTATATATAATTAGTTCTTTTGTTTATGGATTATTTTTCGATCATCCTGATACTGTTTTAAATATCAGAAGAAGTAATTTTGCTAGTGTACGAACTTTTATTTTAAATATTTAAACCTGGTGTATAATGTATTACTGCTAAGAATATAATAAACAAATAAACATAAAGATTTAAGAAAACAATGGGTGTGTTAAATATAGCCAATTAAAACTTAACAAACTTTGGGAGGTTAAATCTATTTTACATAGAATTTTTACTAAATTCAGACATTAAATGCTTTATAATTAATTTATTAAAGACGAAAAAGAGGTTCAAGGGAAGATTTTATTGTTTAAAATTACCTTAAACCCTAACATAAAATTACTCATACTTATAGGAGTTAAAGGTTTCTTAAAGTAATATATTTTATTTTTGTCCATAGTAAAATAATTAAAATAAAACGACTGTCTCCAGGCTCCGATTAAGAGCAGAGCCATCATAAGTTGTCAATACAAACTCTTGGTGCCATCACAGCCCAGCAAAAAGGTGTAAAGTGAGGAGGAGTATGTCAGGGATTTCTCTAGTGACAAGGAATAGGAAGATAAAAGCGCTTGATTACTGTAGCAAAATAAACGAAGGTTTCGTTCTGCTCTACTTCTCTAGGGGTAGGATGATAGAGTCGCTGCGATTGCTAAATGAACGTTTCTGCTTTGATTTCTCTACCAGAGAAATGCTTGTTGGATGCACTAGCGTGGGGCAAAATATTCTGTTTTGGTTTCTTTGGCGGTGGGAAGTGATAGAGGCATTTAGATTGCTCTTGCGCAGAATGTGAAATTCTGCTGCTTCGAGATTTCCTCTTTTGATATCTGTATATGAAGAACACGATTTGGCCCCACATTAAACATTTTGTACATACACAATCTATAAGATTAAGCTCACAATTATTTAGTTATTGAACTTTGGATATTTCTAAATGTACTTTGAGTATCAATAGTACAGAGTGAACTATTATTTTCACAGATCATATTCATTTCCTCTCTCTCATCCGTAGCAAAATAGAATGGGATAAAAAACCTTTCTTTTGTGAGGGTAAATGAGGACCATATGGACCATTCTTAGATTTAACCTCAGTGTTGGGCAATATTGTTATTATAAACTAGGCAAGTCTAAATGTTATAGTATTTATTTTATTTAAATATTTTATAAAAATGAAGATGTACTTCACACCACGATTTACGGATTTACTGAGGTTTCTTGCAAAAATTTAAAGTTAATAGCAAGTGTTTTACTCATAGTTAGGCTACATGAGTTATTAAGTCACATATTTAAATGTTATTTGTTCGTGCTCAGTTAGCTTAAAAATGTATTTGTTCTACAGTTGTAATGTTACCATCATTGCAAATAAAACCAATACCAAAATAATTGTACATCCAAATCTAATACACTAATTTATCTACTTTCATAAAACTCGATTTTTTTACATATATTGAAAAAATACAAAAATTCAAGCTATTCTCGATGAATTACGAGTAAACAAAGACGATAAGGGAAAGGGAAAAATTTATATTTTCGAAGTCTACTTTTCACTAACGCCCTGCAAAACGTTACATCTCTTTATTATATCGTGTGGGATATTTTGACCCGAATAAACAGGACAATAATTTTGGTGCGCACCACCGGTAAGTTTATAGCATTATTTCAATATTTATATAAATCGGATTTTTAAGAGGTTTATAAATGGATGATTTAGCTTTCAAAACATGATTTGTAAATCACACACTTACTGTGAGGCATTATCAAAGCAGGATTTATTTCCGTCACATGTCCATCTGTGATAAGCTGTTTTTAATTGGTTCAAAAAGGAAGTTTGCTTGTAGCAGTATAATTATATGTTTTAAATAGCACAATTACTATTTTAGTAAGCAACATTCACGATAATAGCAATTAATATATTGTGATAATTATTCAGTGGCATTTTCAACGCACCTAATTAATATGGGTTTGAATTATAAATATACATAATATACTGATGTTGTTAATGTTTTTTACATATTAGATCTAGAATAATATAATATATACTTTAAGGAGAGGATGATCCAATTTTAAGCATTATTGTTATACAATATTGAATTAATTGTCTTGTCTTTTGTTGTCTACGTAGAAAGTATACTTTTAAATACACCATCGTAACTGTTTCTACAACCCAACACCAGTCCGCTTGTCTCGCTCTTCACAGTAACTCCAATATGGGATCAATATGGCCAGATTGCGTGATGTGTGCTCCACCCAGTCAGTGCGATATTGATATAATGCGCGTAGTGCCGCAGATATCCTTTTGGCCGCGCTCACTTGTTTTGGGAAACAAACAAATCGATAAAAAAGATATATATATATATATATATATATACCAATATATATATATATATATCAAGCTTCAGTGTTTGAAAAGTTTGTTTGCTTGGAAATAATTAATATGCTATGTAATATGAAAAGATACTACAATTTTGGATATTTTCAATCGCGATATGGTAAATTTACAACTAAACGTTTCAAATATTGAAATCCATCCCCTTTTTCAGGTGATGAGACAAATAGTACATAAAGAATGTTAAGTTTACTTGGAAGGAAGTTTAAGTTTTCGAGTTCACAAAACATTTTACTGGTTCCCGAAGATTTGCTCAGAGTGTCAATGCTTTGTTTTGTTATTGACGGATGGATGTTTTAAATTACATTATTAGTTTTACAATTATTATTTAAATACTCCTGTTAAACTAAAATAATGAAAAAAGTGTTAATATACCATATTTCAGGATATTTTGGGTATAATTACAACTGAATATTAAGGGTTACATAAACTTTAATTTTACAATGGCAATAATAAATTCACATATCACCATTATCGTGGTACATGTCCATATATGGTATATGATTGAATGCGTAGTTAAAAAATTATATCATTAAATAATATGCATTATTATGTGTATTCTAATCGGAAAGATATTTAAAGAAAATTTATATAATTTTAAATATAATTGACTTAATGAAAAATTGAGAACAATATTTTTTGAGAATGTCTGTGATTGAGGGAATGTTTTTGAATTAGAACCTCGATTAATTGGACAATATAGGTAAGTATAGAATCTCAGGAAACATTCACATTAATTCTTTGTAAAAACATTTTCTTTACGAATATCTTATTATTTTTGATCTTGTATGTTTCTATTAGATTTTTCCCACAGATTTATACATTTACTCGTGCTTTATATAAAAGTATATTACTGACAATCATGTATGGCAGGTCTGAAGCACATTTTGGAAAATTATGGATTGTATGTTTTATGTTTACAACAATATAATTACCAAATTTTGTAACGATAATATTATGCATTACTTAAGTAACAGTAAAATATTATTTCTTTCTGGTATATCGTGTTATGTTTTGGAGTAAATTCGACAAAACGCTTTTAGTTGATAGCTTTGTGTATAATTTCCATGTACCTTAGTAGTAGCACTCTTTGGAATGTTTTTATAAATAGTATTTAAGAATTTCTTAGATAATGATCATCAAAATTCAAAATTCGAATCACTTTCAGTAACTGTATATCTAAGGTTGAAGAACACTGGGTTGGAGTCCCGAAGACTGAGAATTTACACTTTTATTAGCAAATTCATGTTGGAAGAATATTCCACTGTTTCTCCTAGTCCCATGCTTGGAGTTAGGGAAGATTTTAACGTTTTTTGAAACTCATACAAAGTATGTTGTGGATTAAGCCAGCTTCTCCTCTGTTTCAATGAAATAAAAGTATTTTGAGTAATACCTATTAGGTTGCGAAGTTTCTAAAATACAATACTCATGTAATGCGCTTATGGAATATAACGTGGCCCTATTAACACTATGACTACAAAAAGTATAGTGATAAAACTAAACTTAAGTCTCAAACACTATAAAAGGCATGTTTTATTTAACGTTGTGTTTTCTAAATATTTTACATGGTCTAGACAAACTAATTTCATTATACCTATTACAGTCTTAAGACGCCAGCCGCTTAAATTTTTGAGGGAGAGAACGTTTTATATATTAGCAATTGATAATTAATTATGAAGTAAAACAGAAAAGTTTTTACAGTTCACAAGTAGTTGCGAAAAATATTGTTAACATATTTAGATATGGTTTCAAAAATATAAATCATGCAAAATTGCAATAAATACAAATTAAACCTAATGATAGCTATACGAGTAAGGAAAATACCTGCAATACCTGTTATGAACTAATCCAAAGTAAACTTACTGCACACAGTAAAAATAAAATGCTAATTATTGCAACGGAAAAAAATTCAAGTAAAATAACCAGTATGCACTTACCTACAATCCACTGGGAATGTGCATGTTTGGTAAATAGGTGCAAGTATTTGACATACAACTTTTTCAACTTTTCTTCACTTATACTATGCTATCAAGTTTTTTTTTTCTTTTTTGGGCATATTATTATTAGAATACATTATACTTTAGTATTCTTTTATTTCAATTCACCCGTACTCTAATTTTTTTCGTATTCTCTTTTTGTAGTAACAAAATATTAATAAAAAGTAATTGGCTCCTCCTCAAGCAAAGGTGCTGTGCACAAATGTGACTTAATATATTTTCAAACATATTTTGGGTAGTTAAACTCAAAAATATTTAATCCCTCTTGTGGTCACCAGAACGTGTGAGGCTTATGCTCTACAAACCGCAAACCGCACAGCCTGTCACCAGATGAGGGTACAGAATAGGTGTCATAGGTGATTGCGTGATTCATTATTAATAATGTATCACAATACCTCACGTTTTATACTAAATGTATACACTACATCATATATGTAATGGCCTTATGATTTTTCAAAAATATGTATACTTTTCTATGGTGGACACCTTAATAGTATCATATTTTTAAGCTACGGCCAACCCCAATTCAAACCATTTTTCCATACCTTAAATTCTTTTTAAAGGAGTTTATTCATTTTGAACTCCAAATGCCTCAGTAGAAATAATAATCAGCATTTTTACTATTATTATTTATAAGTGAATAATAAACGTTACTGGAATTTTACTTTAAATATTGTTATAAAACAATAAAAATAAGTACATACTTTTAGACGACTTAGACACTTTTACATATAGAATTTTATGGCTAAAAGGGGTGAAAGTGCCCATCTTTTCATGGTTAACTATCTGCCTCTCTGTTTGTGTTTGAAGTCAAATTTACATAGAATTATGTAAAAAAATACGACATTTATTACTTATTTTGATCTTAAAAATCAAATTAGCAAAGCTGTGGGGTTTAATGTATAATGAATAAATTACTTACATTTGGCTATGGGTAGCTATTTATTTATGTCTTGATAGGACCGAACACTGGTTTATCCCTGATTATCAATATTACTAATATTTAAAAAAGGTATATAAGTTTTTAACCTCTTTTCCAAATCCTTATTGGCCACTGGTCCGTTAAAAGTATTTATCAATTGAAAGAAGTAAAAATTCCCTCAGAAATTCACAGAAATTAAAATATAAGGAACTTTATTTAATCGGTATCATTAACTTTAGTTTATTGATGAAATTTAATAATGTATGGTATGTTTCTATTATTTTCAAAACATCTTATCTGCACTATAATATATCTATTTTTATTGTTACCCTAACACGAAGCTAAACTCATCAATATGCCGAGGTTTGGACATTTTACAAAAGAGAAATGAAATAGACATAAAACCACCAGCCAGTGCACATTCCAGTGACAGATATATGTAACTCTGACAGTAACATCAGAGAGCATGTGATAGATCACTGTCATATGATTAGGGAAACCTCCTGTCTGTTAGTCGGCCCTACTTTAATTGGGGTTCCCGTGGTTTAACACAACATTTCCTACTGAAAAATAAGAAGGGGCATCTTCTTAGGGGGTTAACATATTCTTTTAAAATATAATTCTACACACTTCTGATATAAAAATATTATAAAAATCACAGAAAAATATTCCTATCCTCCAATAAATATGAGATTATACTACAATAACTAGTGTGTCGCTCAAGTTGGTGATTTGATACGTATGTTATAGTAATCATGTAGTAGTTGGAATTTTTCCACCCAACATTTTATGATAATCAATTTCAGTAACTATTAAGGTATGTGTAGGACAGTGTGGTTCACATCTAAAAATAAAAGTGCTTTTGCTTCTTAGATAAGACACTTATGGTTTAATGAATATAGTTGCTTTATGTAAATTTGAAACGAAGGTTGAGTTTTCTTTTATGCCTCGACGTACCACATACGCAGGTCTGAGAAGCCTATCTCGGCCAAAAAGTGTATACTTTTGGACATTTTTTTAAATATTCGGTAAGAGAACATTTCTGGTTCCAACGTAAAGTATGCATAAAAAGGCCTACTTCAAATATAAAATATATACATTATGTTTTATGTAAAGATACAGTTTTACAATTAAAATTATTTTATTTATGTAAACAATATTATTAGATCAGGATAGTCTATAAGCAGAAGTTTAAAATTAAAGTAAAAAACATTTCAAATGGTATTTAAATGAATTAAACCATTGTTTTAAGGCATTATAATGTTTATAAACGCTCACTACAAACTCGAAGGGATTTTTTTAAATATTAATAGGCCTATATATTAGCCTAGCGTCAATAAGAATGTTCATGATATGTTTTACGTGTTGCGGTGGGTACACCATATTTAATACAACTGGTGTAGTAGATTTTATGTGATTGAGTGACACACACGAGAAAAATGCAGGCGGACAACGTAATATTTTTGATATAACAGTATACGAGTATAACAAAAAGTAAAATAAAACAGAGAACCACCAGCCATTCTACAAGCCAGTTACATATAGATGCAACTCTGACAGTGACATCAGAGAGGCTGTGATAACTGGAATGTGATTAGAGAAGCTTCCTGTATGTACTGTAAATAATACCAGACAATACAAGTAAAATTCCTCTTATATATACTCGTAAATTTTAGAATAGATTTATTGTACTCTGTTATATACATTTCCATAGTTTCTCCAAGGTATAAAATATTTACTTAACGTTGCTATTTTATATTAATACCATCTGTTTCGTAACGTAATGTGTCTAATAAAAAAACAAGTACACAGTGAGTGTATTATTTTTTAATAGCATTTCAAACAATCAAGAGATAAGTTTGAAAACATAAAACTCTATTTGTTTCATTTACGATTTAGGTTTAAAAATTGTGGGTTCTGAAATTGGAGATTGAATTAGTTTTTTAGAAGTACCTATGGTAAAAACCATTGTTATACCAGACATTAAAAAGTATGCGTAATAAAATGTAGTTCAAGAGCGTTTTGAAGTTTACAAAATTACATTCATCTGAGACTGTTTCTGATATAGTGTTAGAGTGATAGCCCTGGATTGAAATTTCAACACCAAGTAATAAGGTTTAAGTTAATGTTTGTGAACTTACCTAAATCTGGGAGCCATTGAAACGTAATTTAATTTGCAATTATCTTTATATTAAATTTCAATAATAGGTTGTAGTAACATTTAGTGTACAAGTTAGATTACTAAAATATAAAAAGAAACCTACTTACGTATTTTACTGTGTTAGTCTAGATATTCCAGATCCTACCTGATATTTACTGTGTGTTTTGAAATACGATTATTACTAATTTGACTAAAAGATATTCATTTTATTCTAAAACCGATGTATTTTGTTATTTTTTTTAATCTATGATTTTAAAAGGCAAAAGACTTGTTATTCGGATTTAGCGATGTCAATACTTCATGAACTTTTCTATGCAAGGTACAGTTTTCGAAACCTGATTAACTACTATATTTGAAAATATAGGTCTGTTAGCATTACGTGACGAAAATATTAGCCCTAGATCCTAGAAAATTCCAGGTATTCGTATAGGCGAATTGGCAACCCAATTAAAATGAAGGAAACACTGATCGACTCTGGGGGAAATCGCGACCTTGTTTTTTATGCTGGTTGTAAAAAAAAAAAAAATATGGTTGCCTGTAAAGTCGGTTTTACGGGCGAAAATTTTACGTGGCAACGTCTTTTTCTCGGTAGAATATTTATTGATATGAATATTATTAAATTGCACAATAGGAACAAGGAATTGAATGAAAATAAGAATTGCACAAATTTTAACTATAGAAATATATTTTGTTTACTAAAACACTGTACATAATTTGAAATTAATTAAAATTTGTTATTGTAAATGGTAAAGTTGAATAAAACATTTACTAAAATTGGAATTTGAAATTCTTGCTAAACACAGTTAAATTCTAACTCCGCGCGTGGTGATTGGTCGGTTTAGTTCGTTAGTTTGGTTCGCACTGTTATGACAGGTTAGAGGTTATAATTTGTTATTTTAAATGTTTGACTAGCAATACGCGCTGTTTCTTCTCAATCGACTGAATTACGAATGATTTGCAGAGTGATTTAAACTAATAATTTACTTAACACTATCAACATTTGTCCAATAGTATGACATAACCTATAAACTCAGTTTCTCAACTTTTGTGTCAATCTAACAATTAATCAATCAATCATAGTTTACGATAATGAAATATCAGTGTACAATGATTTACCTTTATTGTTGTAGTTGTTGTAAATGACGAATCTAAGCACTCCACATTTTCACGAATAAACATAGTTATCTGCTTTATCCCGTGCGGCGGACCCACAGTTATCTGCTTTTATCCCGTGCGGATCCCGTGCGGCGGACCCACTGGACGGGCATCGTAACGTTACCGGGCGTTACACTTTTTCATGAGTGACTCCGAGCCGCAACCTAATTTAAGACGTTTGTCACGTCAAAAACTTTCTGTGTTGTACAAAGAGTCACCAAAAGTAATAAAACTTAAAATGCATTTAAGAGGTATATTAAACAGTTAAAAATATTTAAATTTTAGTAAAAATGATTTTTGACTTTTAACTGAATACCGAATCTCATGAGAATAATACAGTTATCATTGGAATAAGAGGTTAGTTGTGTAAAGTACATTTACCGATACTAATCAGCATCTGGGTATGAAATAACGTTGAGTCTCTTCAGGTGAATGAAAGAGAGGCCTAATAATTAAAAGTTTAAACGTAGTAGATGGTAAAACTGCTATATCAAACGGAATTAACATAAAATTACTACATTAATGTAATTTGCATTATATCTTAGAGACAACTGATGTTCCGAGGTTGAACATTTCCTTACTCGGGGTGAGTCCTTAAGGCTTGTACAGTTCACATATTTGGTGTCTGTGACAATGGTCTAACGATAGTGCAAGAAACGATAGCTCCATATTCACGCACTAATTATTTAGCTAGTCTCTTGGAGTAGGTGTAACATTTTAGTGTGGGATTCCAGCCATCCTTCGGAAAGAACTTGTAAACATATCGATCGAAAAAATTATATAAAATGTTTTTTTCAGCCCTGGTTTGCAATGAATGAAGTTTTAGCGATAATTATTTGATATTTTTAGCTTAAAACAATGTTCTTACATTCTAACAACAATTCAACTCACTGGTATAAAAGAATACGCTAGAGTTTTATTAATTCACTAGCCGACTCGGTCGTTTCACTTACATCTTAACATAAACCATATTAATTTAAACCCTATTTATGTATTGCAGAACCGGTAACTTTATAAATTACATCATAATCATAGTAATGGCCATGCTATGGCTTCCTAGAACTGTTCAAAATTCAATGAATACAGAGCCTTCTACACCGCAGCTGCTGAAACAATGCGACAATAATTAATAAAAAGACATAAAGGAGTCTTTAAAAAGGTGCTTTAAATTTCTGTCAGATCAAGTGTCAGATCGCTTTGTTTTATAATTGGCTGAATTCGTTTGTAACGTGATAGTCACTTTCATTTAAATTGATTGATTGATTTGTTTTAAAAAAATAATAACTTTTACAATGCATTGTCCCTTTTGCATAAAGTGGATAGAATGGCAGAATAAAACAACTAACTACCTGTCCCAGTTGCACTAAAACATTGTTAAGATGCGACGAATGTTCTAGCGCTGTAATAATTTATACTTTATTTGCCATCAATAAACACATATATTCTATCATGATCAATGTCTCAATGTAAATTTTCCACATTAATTAGTAGTTTAGGATTCGAAGTTTGACATCGCACACGATGTAGCACATTCTCAGACATGTCATTCCTATATTTCATCCACAAATCCTCCGGATTCGAAGGGAAACATGTGGATATTATAATCGCAACACAATGCACGAACAATGTTCGAATTTGATGTGGTGATGAAGATATGATGGAATCCTTGAGCGTATTATCCCAATGTAAATCATCCTCGAGTAACTGCAATAGATGACACGCCTAACGTTAAGAAGCACACAGATGTCCATCAACTGTTCTCAATTGTTGAAACGATGACGGACAACGAACATACACCAATAAAAATCTAAGATAATAACAATCAGCGTTATTTGGATGTACTGTATATTACACGTCCTATAGCTACTGTGACAAATTTTGATGTCCTTCAACTAGTTGTTCCTTGTTTACGACGTTGAAAACGACTTTGATGATGCTTTCCATTTGTAATAGCGTGGACATATCAGCATACAGCAAAGTTTGAGCGAAATCATCAGTTTGACAAATTGAGAAGAAACTAGTTAATGTGGTCGAAGGTGGTCGTTCCGCTCTCTCCACAGCGTTCCTTGGGTTGAAATACACTCGTTGTCCATTTTCTAGAATGAACTGCCAAATGGACTACTGTAGGATGTCTTTCGTGAATCGCAAAATGAAAAAATATGGGCCAAATAGCTTCGTTGCTGCTGACATAGCGACCCATCTGATACTGAGACACTTCGTCATTATGTATTTGTTACAGCGAAAATGGCCATGTCGCTACCTTTGTTAACATATTTACATATGTACTTTATCTATTTGACAGAGTTATACAATTCGACATTGATGTGAGTTTTAAAAGTTTTGTACAATATTGGCGAGTACGGCACAATCCATCGATTGTCGACAACAAAATTTTGTTCTTTTATCTTCACAATTTCAGATCACCCACCGTCCTCAACTGATTGCCGACGATACAACGGGTAACCATCATTTCCCGACATGATTTCAGCAATCAATGCTCTAGGGTATCGCTTAGAACACTTGCCGTCGTCCATACAGGGTGAGTTTTGTTGTTGAAAACTCCGCAAGGTCCATGTATCATATGTTTACTACTGCATGTAATTTTGGGTCAAGTGTTTCATCGGGAATCTCGGCTGAAATTATGGAATCAATGTCTTCTGGCCTTAATATATCAACTAATCAAACTAAATTGTGCGCATGTGCCAGACCACGCTTTTGCCGCTCAACAGAGTACATCCAACAACGTAACTTGGCCATACACACGATGCTTTATAATGAAATTCATTAAAGGTTTTAATTTTTGCCTAAACACTCTGGCAGTGATGTCGTGCCTATTAACTGTTAACAAATGATTGACATTTCCCCAATTGTTACAGATTTTTCGGCACTATAATCGATTTCTGGATCGTAGGAGAATGCTGCTCGTTCCAGGTTCACAGGAGCATTGCGTTTGCGGAATCGGTCAATTTCATTTTCCTGGGCTCGCTGCTGTTGCAAGCGATGTGCCCGAAACTCGTTGCATTTTTTGTCTATCCACTTCATTATGATTTACTGTAGAACGCAAATGTGCCATATTAATACGACTGTTATCATTATCAGTCTCTTCCTGGTCATCAGTGCGATTAGCGCGTGAGGTAGCTCGCCGCACGTTCGATCTACTTCGGACGACCTATGTTAGGTCGTTTTCTTCTCGGCATTGTAAGCACTAAGCAGTATCTGATATTAATGTTTTCTTGTCCTAATAATGTTAACCTATAATGGCGACACCTTTTTCTCAACGTCCAGCTCAAGACAAACCAAAAATTGTGAAATATTGCGTAATGAGCCGTCCAGATACGTGAGAAAAGAAAAAGATAAAAGAAAATACAAACAAAAAAATTTAAAGATTAAAATTGATAAATTTAGTTATTATTACATACATTATTGGTTTTTAAAATTAATGATCAATAATAATATTTTATAGATGATCTAGCTATAAAGTAGCTAATTTGGCAACACCGGGTCTGCGAATTTCAATGTATATTTCTGAACACACCCAACACAGACTAATTATGGACACATAAAACATCAATTAACCATTTAACAGGTAAGAACAGCTTGTATTGGAAAATCAAATTTTCCTTTTTAGTATTGTTCTTGCTGTTATATTTTCTCATCGTTTTAAACCTTCCCTGGACTTCCACGAACATTTTCAAGACCAAAAGTAGCCAAATCGGTTCAGCCGTTCTCGAGTTTTCGCCAGACTAACGAACGGAAATTCATTTTTATTTATATAGATAACTAGCTTTATAAAGAATGAAAAATAGGAAATTTATTCTTTACTTACTCCCTAATATTAGTAAACTTTTCCTTTATTTATACATACCGGTATATTAGACAAGCTCATTACCGGTACTACTGATTAATTCACATTTTAAATAATACCTTACAATGACGCTACTGTATAGAATTATGTGCACATCTTCATTGTAAACCAATTCATGGTTATTATGTGCTGCTATTTAAATCAGGAAAAATCTTTCTATAAATCAAACGTTATATTGTGGAAACATTGGATTAGATAGAAGATAAAAAATATGACAAATAATCTACTTCATTACAAAATCACTCACATGTCGTATCTCGCTGTTTAGTGATAGTTCCATTTAATCTTAGTTCGATATAACTAGTTCAAATACTAAATCCAAAAAATATCTTATAGTTATACTATTTGTTAATCAAAGTATCTTGGTTTGAAAGTAAAGAACCTACGATCACAGTAAAGTATAATATTCCATTCCATTTTAAACATTACTATTTCTCATGATTATTCTCAAGACTTTTTTAAATACGAGATAACAGATTAAGCTATAACAGAAAACTATAAAAATATAAACAGAAAAATAAGTTTATAACAGATTTGTCTAACAAGGGACGGAGAAGTATTTTAAAATGAAGAAAAGTCCTAGAGGGAGAGATTCACAAAGAATATAACTGAAACCAACGAAAAGAAACAGTCACCAATTTTCAGGTTCATTTAATGTAAATTTATTCTTTGTTGAACTAACTGTCAAAGCATTGAAAAACTCAAGAGTTTCAATACTCTCCGTAAACAGATCTGATCACTGGAAATATCGTGACTTTAGTTTAGATATAGCTCAGTAAATAAAGAATGAGAGTAATGAATATTTTGTATTGGGTCATCAATAAAAGTTTATCTTTTTGTATGGCTTTATATAATGTTTCTTATAAAATAATCAGCTGAAAATTAAGTCAATGATTCATGCAATGAGTTAAAATTATGAAGGATATATTCTTCTGACCTTTTATGCTTTTTATGCTTAACATCTGTATATCCAGTCTCTGGTTTGAAATGTCATTATTGACAATATTTGTCCAAACTGATTAAATCAAAATATTTCTATGATAAATAAAATGTGGAACAATAAATATAAAAAACTGCCAATATTATACATATAATTTTTTTTATTAAATCCACTATAAGTTTTGAAGGAAACAATAAATTTCAATTTAAGTATATATATATATATATATATATATATATATATATATATATATATATATATATATATATATTAAGCAGCCATTTAGTGTAAGTGATGATAATATATTTAACAATATGTAAATTTCTTTAAAGTAAACAAATCACAAAAATTTAATCCTATGTCGAATTAGTAAAAAAATTCCTCTCACGGTATTTTATTAATAAACATAGTAGTTAGATTATAGTTTAAATTGAGGTTTGTATAATGAGACTAGGTTTTGAATAAACTATTTAGAAATTTAGAGTACATGAAAAAAATAATTAAAATTAAAAAAACAATACATTAAAAACATAATTTTACTTTATTCAATGTCATAAAACTTTTTGCTTTAGTACATTTCATAGAAAATAGATAAGGTGGATACAAAAATGTCAAGTTAGAGTTTTAATATAAAAACTAAAAATATTATACACGAATCCGAAATAGACAAGTGGTTTTTACTGTAGTTAAACATTTTTTGTTCTTTAACAGAGAAATTCAGTGATAATTCTTTAAAAAACTTTAATTTAAAATTGTACGCTTTTGGCTCTTCGGTCACTAGATTCAAGATTATATCTGCTTTAGTTATTAATATTTAGTATATTAGAAGTAACGATTGGTAAATGACCTCCTGAAAGCCTTGATATTATTCACTAACCTAAAATATACACTACCTTACGAAATGTCTTCCGGTAATAAGACAGTTTAACATGGCTAGTACCAAACAAGAGTCTTTCTGAGCACGAATAGTTTTTATTTTAAGCAGGAGGAACATTTTACAAAGAAAAACTAAGCCGATCTTCATTCTAAGAGCTGTTCAGCTGTTCAACCACTCAATTCTCAATAGGAATCACTGGTACATAAAGATGATCAATGAACGATGAATCTGGGCGAGACTTTAGTCACGTAGAGCGTATCCAGAATGGTAATTAAATTATTACTAATAGACTGAAAAGGTAAAAAAGTTTACTGATTGTCCTGACATGTCATCTCTCTCTCACTCAGCCTTCTGCGCTATCCTGCGTTGCTTTCTACCACTAATGTGTTACTTTCCAATTGCAACATATTTACACTTGTTGCTAAACATGGATTATTTGAAAGGATGGTATGGTGTCAGTGATTTGCTTTCGTTATGTGTTACAAAAAATATTAAATTAAATGTTTAAACATTGTAAATTAATCTGTTTTTTTAACTAAAAAGAATTTAAAATGTTTTAAATTTGAGGGTGGACAATGAATTAGATTCAACTTATATATGAGACCTGAGTAGGAGAGAATCGGTATAAAGACCAAACTGGTTGAGCTCAAGCGATTTCACTACACAGGAGCCAAGAGAACAGACATCACACCTATTTACCTTTGCGAGGCAATTCATTCATCCCAAATTTAATTTTATATTGTTTTATGTATGAGGTTTTTACACCTAAACTAGAGGGCATATTTGCAGTTTCATGAAATTAGAGTTATATTTTTCGTAACATCTAACAATAGCAATAGGCATCATAGTTATATCAGCCGACTAACAGGTACAAACAGCCATATGTCAAGCTAAATGTGACCAAAACTGGGTCATGCAAACAAGGGCTTTGAGAGTTGACCTTGACATACCACGAATACGGTGGTGACGTTAATTAGGCTAGTTTGATCGGACTGTGTCTAGATAAGATTTTTGGATACGGAATATTCAAACAACCAAATTAAAATGAATATGCTAAAAAAGATTACATTAAAAGGAACTACTGTTTAGTTAAGAAAGAAAAACTAAATCATTACTAGATGTAATTAGATGTTAATGGTGAGAAAAATAGGCTGAAATTATTTACGTAAATTCAAAATTTAGTGGGGAAGTTATAAGGACTTGAGAGGCGGAAATGTGATGTTTTATATAGATGGTAATATGTTTTTGGTAAGCGTTCATATCTTCCGGGAAACGCATTTGTCTTGAGATATATCTTCATCTTCTTGAAAAACCTTCATAGAAGGCCAACATGAATATATCCAACCACAAATCAGCATTCTTTAATCAAAAAAATATTGTTTTAATTTCCCGTGGTTAATTTTTTATCGTATATAAATGGCATATTTTTCATGTTTAAAATTAATCATCTATGCTATGAAACTAACAAAACATGCAATTTCATATGCAAAAATAATAATATTTTAAACGGATAAATGAACCCTTACAATGGATTAACTAAGAATCCGAATTAATGTAAAACGACAGGACTAACCAACTAATATTAAAAAAAAAATACCTTTACTGTCCTTTAGAAATTCATTCTGTAGTTTTTTCATTATTAATTACGCTAAGTCTATGCACATACATGTATTTAGTTTTTATCATTAAATGTACCATTTTCTATGAATCTACGTATAAATTTTCAAGACTATATAGATAGAGGGCATAGTCGGCTTCATGCCTGTTTTTTAGCCAACGGCATGGGACAAACAGTTACATATATTGAAAAGAACGACACGATGGTTTAGAATGCACTGTCTAATCATTCTTAAAATTTAAAACATTGTTGATTTAGCTGTAAATTACCATTTCCTTCATGTTACACATGTTACTGATTTCATAAAATGAATTCGTTCATTAGTTTTATTGATTTAGGCCAATTTGTAACAATATTGCCATGGAATTTATTAGTCTTAAAAAAATGTGGCTGACGTTGATGTGATTTGAAACGTATCTGCTAATAAACTATATTCAGTCTGAGGTGAGCATATAATTGAAAAAAAACCTATATTCAAACCAAAATCTCTGTTTCACTGACAGGGTCCCACAAAATAGCTGCTAGAATGAAAACATTTTAAGGCAAATTTTTAAAACTACATCTGTAAACTACACAATTGAAAACTCTTTCCCCTCGTACCGGTTATAGGTTTTGTTAAATATTGTATAGTTTTGGTATTATTCTAGATTAGCTTTTGCATTATGTATTACTGCGTGTAAGTTTGACGAATATTGTGTATGTATAGCACATAAATGTCTAATTTGTAATAAAAATATGTCCCACTCTCAACCTTTCAAAAATTCTTTTATTCTGTCGTTTTACAAATTGAAAATTAATTCCTCTAAAATAAACAGTTTTATTTAAATTTGTGCCAAATCTACATATTAAATTCAATAACTTAAATACTTTATATTAATAATATTGTGTTCCCTTAAAGGTATTTTCTATATAACAACCACTATGTAGTACTCTGCGAAGACAAAACACTTACTTACTTAGTAAACATATATATTTTACAAAAATGGGCTACTACTTGTAGATACTGAAATACGTTAATCGGGCCCATTCTTCCCGCAACTTAACCATGTTTCTGCTACTGATTGAAAATCCTTTAAACCCTCCATAGGGAGATTTCCCCGGCCAATTATTATCATATGAAGAAAACCATATTTTTTAAACTTTTACGTATACTGTATTAGAGGTTCATGGTGTTTGAAACTGTAATTGCAACTTATTTAATAGTAAATTTGGTGTTTCAGTCTTGGGAACTTGTTCTTTAAATTAAAAAATGTGCTGGGCCCCTTAAAATATATAAAAATTACAAATGCCGTCTTTGTTCTATTTTATCGTCCCGTTCTTAAGCGACTTTCATCATGTAAAGCACTATTTGAGATACCAATTTTAAATTTAAAAAAATTTAACATGTTACCTGTACATGGAAACAAATTATGTAATTTACGTCCTCAATTTTTATGGTCAGTAAACTAATAAAGGTTGACAAAAAAAACCCATACGGTTTGACTGTTATGGGAATTAACTATAAATAGTTAATTTGTCATGAAAGTCACTTACATACCTCTCATTTAGGATTAATAGGAGGGCAATAGCTCTGTAGTTGATTATTGCGATATTATTATTAAGAGAGGCAGAATTATAATGGAATTAAATAAATGAATTGGCTTTTTTAGTTGCATGAGTAACGCGAGCCGCTCATATTCCCCAGGTATACTGCGAACGTGAAGCATTCTAACATTTTCAACGTAAGTTACGTTTAAGTAAAACCCAATATTAACAATGAAAAAATTCAATAACTACCACAGAAAATCCGTGCGTGTGTTTTTCCCAGGGTGTCTAGAACATAAATATGAGAATAGGTTTGAAAAAACGATAAGAAAATAGTGCACTTATCTACTTAACGTACCAACACCTTAACCTAAAATGGTTTCATATCATCACGGAAGAAAGAAGCTTGGAAACGTTATAGTCATCATTTGTCAGGTCTCCCACCAAGTGGCTTTTATATTTAAGAAGGAGAACCCAATGTTTCGGAAGTTTTCCACACATCAGGATATCCACCAATATTGATCAATAATAGAACTACTAAAATCATTCTACTACTTAATAAAATATAATGGAATAGAAAGTAAGAATAAAAAATTCTGTATTATCTACCAAACATAAATCCTAATAAAAGGCTATACATTTTTAAAAAATTTATTAAGACCAAGCAGTTTCATGTAGAAACAGAGAAAACAAAAATGTTACACTAATGTTATTTCGTTCTTGTGTTAGAAACCTGTGTTCGGGCGTGCATCACATATTTAGACGTAGTTACTAGTACTATTAGTCTACGCATAAAATTTAAACAATTATTAGAATAAAAACTATAAATTAGTCATCTGAGTATACTCAAAAAGATTTTTTTTATAAAGTAAAATAAAAAAATAGCTTAGTTTGTTATTTCCAAAAATTTGCTTTATTACGAAAATCTTGTACATCCTTTGGTTATCATGTTATAGTATAAACATGACAGTACCACCTCACATGGTAAAAGTAGTAAATTATAAATAAAATATCACATTGTGTAAATAAAAAATTAACATGATTTGATGGAAATGAAATTATGACAATTGCTAGAGTACCAATACACCATAAAGTAATCTATTTCCAGCATTGGAGATGGAATCATTGGGGCAGTGGATTTAATTTAATTTTTATTCTGTTATATTTCCCAGGTGTATTTTGGCAGATTAAAATGTCGCAGTATATTGCATGAAAAATCAATTAGTTTATCCATAAATGTTACATGTCCCTTCCACCTCGTGATTTCTATAATACATAAAATCATACTTTTATAAATTTCGTTAATCGAAATTAACAAAACAGTAGTACTATGAACTAATATTGTATTTTAACTCAAATACTAATTCCATAGAATATATACTTTTTATATATTTTATATAACAATATCAGAAAACTTAAACTTCCAGAATTATCATGCGGGAGGCCAGAATACCTTTCAGTCTCCAGTAAAACAATAATTGAAAAGCTATGCATTAGTTAAGTTTATTACTTTTTGTATTTATTATCAAAGTAGGTTATCGTATTTAATTTATTATTCCAGAACCCTTTACGTACCACTCTGAGGAATCAACGCAGTCTGAAAAAGTAGCATTAGCTTATCGAATTTTATAAACAATTATTTTGAACACAAGTTTTTAAAAATAAATATATATTTTAATAATTTTATAAACCAATTAAATTGCATATATAACGGATATGTATCACTAGCAAGGAGCTGACACTTAATATTCTTAACTAATATCACTATTATTAAAACGGTTATTGAAAGAAATCATTTGGCATTTCTTAGGTTATATATTTTTAGTTTTTAGAGCATTTTGAGTTTATGACATGTTATACTAAACCTTTTACATATAACCTAACCTATTAACTGACTAGATGTTGAACTTTGAAACGTATAATCCTTAAAATTTATGAATGAATACGTTTTTAAATTTTGCCGTGGTGGTTAAATTTGCACAAGAGGATACTAAGACTTGTAAAAGTACACAATATGAGCTCCATAAAAATTACACACAGTAACATGCAGCAAAAACAGCAAAGTATTGTGATACTGTATTTGTGCTGTTCAAAGGGAAGCTTCTATTCATGATATTTTCGGAGTTAAAGGCTTTGTTTTGATGAGTTATTATGGACTGGAATTATCCTGTGCGATAATTGAAGTGTTTTATCACTGTAATGTTGATTAGTTTCCTGTCAACTGGTAATTAAAAGTTTACTATAATTTGTTTAGCTCTTTAAATAATACTTTTATTTTATGAAAGTACTGTTTATTTAGGTATTAATAACGTATTCCTCCTTTTTATAGGATTGCTTCCGTTGGATATATATTTAAAATTTGCAAGTTTTGGTTAATATTGCTATTAAATGTAACAACATGTTTAAATAAAACATTGGGACATTTTAAAGTAATTAGCAAGGATATCGTTTTCTAATTTATTCTCAGAAACGACGGATTTGAATTATACATATATATTTATATATCCTAGGAAATTTCGTGGGAACTGCTACTATATATATATATATATATATATATATATATATAATATATATATATATTATATATATATATATATATATATATCTTGTGTTCTTGTGTATGTGACTGAACTCCTCCTAAACGACTTGACTGATTTAGATTAATATTTAGATGAGTAATATTTTTTGTGTGTAAAGGGGATTCAAAAATGGTTTTAGATTCATGATTTGGTCCGATTTATAAAGTTTATTTAATTAATTTTTAATTATAAATTGTTGTTTATGTTCGAGCTAAATTTTGTGCGGAGCCGCGGGCAACTGCTAGTATTTATATATCTTTATATATATATATATATACATATATGTACTTCTTGTGTTTCGTGTGTATGTGACTTAACTCCTCCTAAACGACTGGACCGATTTCGATTAAATGTTTTTTGTGTGTTAAAGGGGATTCGAGAATTGTTGAGATTCACAATTTGGTCCAATTTTAATTGTTAATTTAATTAAATTTTAATTATAAATATTGTTGATATTTTAGTGATTTGTATGGATTCTATAGATTACGCTATGACACGTAATACAAAGTGAACTGATACTTAACAGCTGTTAATACTTTCAGCTGAAGTTCATCAAAGAGGCAGAAACATTTTTTTACATTTATAATTTAGAAAATTGTTATTGTAAAATGCTTGATCATTAGTGTAATGCAAGTTGCATAGAGGACGTCATTGTCTAATTTTAAACTTAGATTGCACCAATGATCAATAAAGTATCTAATGCATCAAAATACTATTAAACGCTATTATTAAAACAACCTCATACACAAATCTGTGAATGTTTGCACATAAAGTAATAGAATTACTTTAGATCGAAGGTAAATTAAAAGAGACGAAAGAAGACGCTTTATGATCGAAATTGGTTTTCCTTGATAAATTTTCTTGAAGGCACACTGCACAATAATACTGGAAATATCTTAGACAGAAAATTAATTTTAATAGACCGAATATGATTCTTTATAACCTGATTAGATCATCGAGATTCATCCATATCAGTTATTTGTTTTGACTAACGTATCAACACCCAGCACAAACCACGAAAGAAAGAGGCAGGAAATATGGTAAATACCTTCATAATGCACCCAAGATGCTCACGAAGGAACGATTATCAATCTCAGAAATTTTTAGAATGTAATAGAAAAAGAATACGTGAATATAGTGTACTATGTTTTAACAGGAAATTACGTGCGAAGCCGCAGGCAACTGCTAGTATTTATTTAAAAACCTAAATTTAACCTAAAATATATTTTTTTAAGCTTTTAGATACTCAGCCCTATTTTGTATACATATATAGATTTCAAGTACCCCTGTCCTTTAGTTTTATAAAATATAGACTTTTTTAATACAAAATTTCAAACATTATGCATGTGACTATTATATTCCATTCAATCTGCATAGGTTTAAGGTGCAGGTAATGTTAGTTGCGTCCATTTAAACGTTTGAGATCTGTATGATATGCCCGTGATTGTATATTTTTATGTTTCAGAATTTCGTTAAAATGTAATAAGTGTAATAAACGTCATTTATTACAATTATAACAGAACAAAGCCG
>NW_025784255.1:0-53965 GCF_021130785.1 Homalodisca vitripennis
ATAAATATAAAATTGGAATTTGCAAAAATTGAACTGGAAGATTGTGATAAAATTTTATAATTGGCCAGACAAAAAGATACACATTCGAAAAATATTTAAAGAACACGAAAGATATTTATAAAAAAGGAAAAGTTAAAAAAATCAATTATTATAAAACATGCATTAGAAATTACTCTCATTTGAAGAGAAAAGTATTCACGTCTTAAAACAAGTCAATTAAACTTTTATTTTATATTTATTTTTTATTATACATATTATTGATTTATTTTTTACGTTTATTTATAAATTAATAATTGTATTCAAGCTTATAACACTGTTATTTAATTTGTAGAAATATTAATAACTTTTTCAAAATGCCCTGATTTTACACATGAGATAGCATCTTACATGTCAAAAGCCTTTTTGCATAAAGAAAGTTAAAATTATGATCTGTTTTCACTTTTAAAGGTAAAATAATATAAAATTTCCACAAAGAAAACTGACCCAATAAAGACCATTAGTAAATTTTCAAAATGCTCCTATCCTTATAATTTAGCAAAATACTTGGACAGCAAAATTAAAGTGAACATTACATAATTTAAAAACTGACAAAGACTGAAAAACAGCATTGACCTATTAAACAAAATTAATTATTTAGATATACCAAACAATAGTAAGTTTGTATCCTATCGATATAACAAATTTATACACAAATGTTCCAATCCAAGAAACAAATGCTTATAATGTTGAAATATATAATTTAACAGATAACAGAACTAATCTTAGAATACAACAAGAGAATTGAAGAAAAACTTGGAAACTCTACAAAAGTTAACTCTGAAGACAAAATTACTTCTTACAATTTAACAACAATTACTACATACAACATGAAGGATTACCAATGGGATCACCACTATCCGGATTATTGGCTGACAATTCCCTTGACAACATCAGCAGACAACAAATCATCTTTAAAAGCCTATAAAAACTAACATCTAACACAAATAATTTATTTTTCTACAGATAGCGTTGATGAAATAATAAGTCTATTCAAGAGGAAATGAAAGACAAATAGACATATTCAAAAACTACGTTTAACCAAAATCTATCATTAATCAAAATTTTTAACCGAGTGAAATTTGGAAGAAATAAAATGCAATAAAACTTACCTTGATTTGACCTATAACCCAAAGATCCAACAAAAAACACAATTTCATCAAATTTACAGGAAAACCGACATAAACACAGATTAGTTTTATTCCTTCCTCATCGAATCACCCAGAATCACCAAAAAATGGCTGCATTTCAAATCAATGAAAATATCGCAGATTACACAAAATTCCAATGACAAATGAAGATTTTTATAAATAATTAAACATTTATTAAATACATCAGCCCAAAATAATGGATATAAACCAAGCAAGATTGATATATTCTTGAAGAATTACAAAAAGAAAGAAAATAATAAGAATAAAGAAAGAAAGAATATAACAAATACATTCAAGTCAGTAGTACTACCTTGGTAAAGATTTTGTCACAAAATCAACAAATCATTTTTATAAACAAGGATATCAATTTGGCATTCACAACATCGAACAACCTTGGACTTTTAGCAAAAAACAAAACAGAAAATCAATTCAAACAAACCAAAATCAAAATTCAAAATTCAACAATAGTTGGAGTATAAATACAAATTAAATTGCAACGATTGTCAAACCCACTATATTGGACAAAACTGGCCGATCATTCCAAAAATTAGTAATTTTAATGAACCCATAAAAGCATCATAGAACCATACATCATCAAATTCAAAAATAAATGCGAGACCATTTAAACAACACCAGGCCCCGATACATACAAACTAACATCGAAAACAATCTTTGAAATTTTGACACTCTACAAGCAAAAAAAGTCGCTTATTATCCACTTTAGAACATTTTTGAAATTTACAAAAGTTCACAAAGTTAATCATAATATATTATTAAATGACAAAGATTTTTCTAGACAAAAAAAAAAAAAATTTATTATTCATAGGACTTTTAAACAATATACAATGAATTATGAGTCTCTCACATAAAATTTAAATACAACAAATATTAGCCACCAAGCTTAGTAAAAAAAAACACATGACAAATTGATTTTAATTATTTTATTTTAATGTCTTAACCTTATTTGTAACCTGAAGATGGAATCAATGGATTCCGAAATGTACATCGTACATAAAATAAAAGATATAAAAGTTGATAAAAGTTTATTTAATAATATATTGTTATTAATATAAAATAAATTTTGTTTTGTCCAATAACAGAGCTCCTTCTTCAATGTAATACCACTAAATTGCTTACAAGTTTGTTTTTAAAGCGGTTTAGTGCTCTTAGAGTGATGATGAATTATGAGATGAAATATTCAACATCTCTGACGTTAGATTTGTTACTAGTTTTGATAACGAAGAATATTGTGGAAGGGGTTTACTTACAAACTTCAACCCCATAAATGTGGTCCAGATAAATCTTTAAACGCCCATGTTTCATATTTTGAGTCTCGTTCATAAGATTAGATGTTTTGTTACAAATTCTTTTTTGGAGTTGTTTATACCAATAAGTTACAGTACAGTCAAACTCAGCCGCGATCATCCTATTCGACAAAAGAATCGCTAAAATAAGATAAAACCTGACCCCAAAGTATACTTTCTCACCAAAAATACTTAGCATATTCTGTAAGGAATAGCAGTGCTCCTCTCGTGACGATGAATAATTTAAGTGATTAAAATAACGTTAAACAAATTGTCAGTACTACGGTTATAAAACTAAGTTTACTCTTCCCAATGATACGTTGTTCTGCTTTAAAATCCTTATTCAAGGTAAGCATCTAAAGCGAGACCAATTTAGAGCGATAAATTTAAGAACAGAGATCTATGTTAAATGGGCTGCCTACGAAAATGGGTTAGGGGTAGTCTACAAATAACGTCATCTTGGGACATGCTTATATATGAACTCGTTTGCCGAACCTACTTGCAGACCAATTCTCGAATTCTGAGTGTGTAAAGAGGCTATAGCTACTTTAAAAACTATTCCCCTTTAAGTCCAGGTATTCTTTATCGGAAAAATTCACTTCGCATCCTAACCTTCCTTGTTCCATACCAAAAAATATTCATTACAACATTTACTATTAGCAGTAAAGGATGTTTAAATTAAAAAAAAATTTTCCTCAATAATAGTTTCCCACGCTTATTTTTATCTAATAATGTAACTTACAGATAAAATCTGTACAGTCAGTGATCTCCAGTTATATAAAAATTATCTATCATACAAAAAGTACTTCATCTGTATTTCCCAATCCCTCCAAAATTACCAATATCAATATTTTTTATTTTGTATAAATACTCTGCTTAAAAGTAATTATTTGTTGGTACCAGGATCCTAATAAAGTAATTACATCATTAACTTAAATCGTGATGCAAATTATGGAAAAAAAAACCCCTATTGCTTTATATCAAAATTAGTGTTTAAAAGAACCAGTTTGTTCAAAGGATTTTTGTTAATAAAACATATTTATTTCTTGTTCATACTTTAAAAAACATTGTAACAGATCTATACATGAATTCTAGCTTAACAGCATAGCTTAGAATACAATATCAATTTGATGAAACGATGGAGCAGAAATCCTAAAATCGTTAATAATGTAATTGACTAAGATATAGTTTATTCACAGTCCAGTTCAATTATACTAACCATTTCGCATTTTAAATTTGAGATAAGTATTTTATAGTGCTCACTGACACAATTCTTAACTCACAACGCTGAACAGTTTATAAATTAGACATAATTTCTGGTACAAACGCAACTATTTTTACTCATGAAATCCATTAATGCTTTTGATGACCAAAAGGTTTGCTTTGGGCACCTCCACTATTTACAAATACACAATTATAGCCACTGCTATATTATAGATGAAAAATCCAAGCAAATGCAAACAGTAAAATATGAGTCTCAGCTAAGAAGTAAAAAATTTTCTTTAATTCTAACACGTTTGTCCTCTTTAAACTACCTGAAATTGAAGTTTTTATGATATCTATTTAATGTGAAAACTGATAAGTTTTTGGAACCCCTATCACTCGATAGGGGTGGGAGATAAGTTAGTTATTTTTGCCTGTCAGTCCACAACTACATCTCTCAAAATGTAAATGACATTGCAGGACTAAATTTTTCTCACGTAGCTTTAATGTATACTATAGAGCTAAACACCGAGTTAGAAATTATGCAGGTCACGACCCATGGATTTCATTTGAGCGCTATACGAATATATTCAAATGGATTCTTATGAAGAATCTACCATGAAACGATATATAATGGCATAATAGATTAATTTTTTAACTTGTGATCAAACAATATAATAATCATATAGAGATTTGAATATTGCAGAGCACATTAGCTGATCTTTGCATCAGAGGTTCAACGCGAAAAAAAATTAATAGATTGGAAATTTAATTTTTAATTTAAAAAATAAAGTCAGGTTTTGAAAAGAATTTGATTTCAGGCGCTCATACACTTTTAATTGTTTATAAAAATTGCTATACAATCGAACCGAACTAAAGGATCTAAATGTGTAACTTACTTATGTGGTAAGTTATCTCGAAAAGTTATCAATCATACCTAAACTTTAAAGTTTGCAGGTGAAACCCTTCATTTTTTATACATAACACACGAATTGTGTCTCTGATGATGCATAGATGAATGATATCATGATAGAGCTTCCAGGAAGTATGAGAATTGATGAATGAGCTATAGAAAACTTCATTGAAATCCTGTTAATTTCAAACATAGTATACGTCCCTACCTCCTATTATGGAAGATAAAAATGCATATAATGAGTTATTCATTCATTTTTCATAACAACTAAATACAAGTGTGTACGTGGTTGGTTTGTTGGAACGTGTAAAATGCACACATTATTTAAAAACACAAAAGTTTATTTTTGTGGTGTGTAAGCACTCACAGTAGATGCTTTTAAAATATATATTTATTACAGTTTTATATTCTGCCTTGCGAAATTTCATCAAATCAAATGTTCTGGTAACCTAAATAGATGTAGATTCCAACAGCGGGAGAACGAACATTTAGACTGCGATGCAGGCCAGAGTAAACAGGGAATCCCGCACGGGAAATATTGGCATAACAAATAGTTTTGCTATAATTAAATAAGGTAACAAAATAATAAATGGAATGTCCTGTGCTATTTTGAGAATTGGATGTGTTTTGTTGAAATTTTATTCTAATACTAAACTGGTACCAATGGGTTCACACACAATTTTCAAAATCAAAATTTATTTATAATAACGTTAAGGGCAAAAACAACTTATGATGTAATAAGGGAAAGACTTCTATGAAATTTTTTCAAAACGTGACAGTAATCATACATCTTATGAATACACGTGATATTCATTTGTCCAGTGTTTATACTTAGAACCATTAACAGAATCACAAGTTTAAAATGACTCATATCCAATGTTTTTTGTTGCTCAGAATTTTCTGGTTTTTTAAAGTAATTATAATTCCTAACGCCACATCTGAACTTCCCCTGTTTCCCCGATCAGCAAATACAAATACGTAGGTCGTCAAAAATATACTATTGGTAAAAACAAAAAGCGTGTTACTATCATTTCCCTTTGCCATGTTACACTGCTTGTCTAAGATTACATCCAGTTACATAGTAGCGTTTGTCTTGCTTCCCCACGAAGAAAGCAAATATGCACAGAGAATGTCTGAGAGATGCCTTACTTCGGTTAAAATATAGTTTACAGTCCGACAGTATAAAAACTGCACTTACGCTGGTGCCACAGTTGAGTCTGCCTATTAACTCCGTTAAAAATAACTACATATGTTTGCTGCTAAAACTGCGTCACTGGTACACACAATTACAGTAAAAAGTACAATATTTAATGTTTGTATTTACTGCGTCGTTGCATGCATACATACTACTAATTTATTCCCATGAAACTTGTAATGTAAACACAGTTGTTTTCAGCCTATTGGTTTATGTAATACAATGTACATATTAAACTGTCAAAAGCTCTTTAGTGTCAGTAAAATCTTTAGCGAATTTCATATTTTGAAAATACTTTTTGATGTAAACTAAAATATTCTTACTTAAAGTGTTTTTAATGTCGAGCATTAATGGCTAAAAAGATTTTAATATGTTTGCTGATTAACCTCGTTTATCACTTTCATTGTAAATAAATAACTTACAGTTTTCTACACTAAATCTAGGACTTTCACACTAACTTGTGTTGTTTAAGAAATGATTTTTATTACAGTAAAAAATGCATAAAAGAATCAAATTTATGGAACTGAAAGAATTAATTTCACTAAAATAACTTTTCATAAAATAATTCGATAGACAAAATCCAATGAAATGTCTAGTTTTAAAAATTCACAATAAAACTTTGTAAAAACGTCTACTTTTGGATTTCCTTACATTAAAAAGAATTGGAAAATCATTTATAGTGAACATTAAGGTTGTCATTGTACATCTTTGAATTCATTAGTGATTAAACCCGTAGAATTGTAGAAAGGAGTACAAAAGTAAGGTAATATTCTTGTCGTTGTTGAGTTATAAATATTTGTAATATGCATCACATCTGGTTACTAGTCAAAGGCCATAACAAATTTAAATATAAAATTTTCTGGTGATTTTAATTAAGACTAATATATATAATTTTTGTGATAATAGGACAATTTATTTGGAACTTGAAACGTTTACATCATCACTAAGTAATGCTTCTACTGTTTAACTTCTAATTTAAATCATAATGCTTATTTTTGTATCATTACCACAGGCAGTCCTTAAAATAGTTTTATTACCTTGAAACGAACAATGGTAATTAATATATATTATGAAATAGACATATTCTTCAATTCCAGATATTACAGCTGTGCATAGTGTTTTTGTCAAATTGCTTAATGTTAGTTTATCAGATTTAACTCCCTCTTCGAGGTCCACCGTCATAATCCTAAAAAAAGACAAAACATTAATCGTTGAGACCATTATAAATTTTAAGACCGAAGAATTTGTAAATACTTTTAAGATGTGGACTCAACTGCATTTAATTTTATTAATCAAGGATTTACTTTCGCTAACCAAAGTTAATCGAGAGATTACTACCAACTCTTCATCCATTGATAGTAATTTCGATTATAATTCCCACCGCTACCTACGTATGGCAAGTTACACATACAACATATTCATAATTTTAAATAAAATTTAAACCATCATCGATAAGAGCATTCTGAACTCAGAGATTGTGGAAAATAATGAAGGTATAAACACACAGTATTATAGATGGTATCTGGGCACGCTTACTATGATGCAGACATATTTCCGAATATACCTATTTCAGTCAATAGTAACTGAATTGAATTCGCAATCGCCACCCTCTTTAATCTTACGGTCCAACTGGATATAAAATTATTTTGGAACAACCCGCGGTAATATTACATGTTAGTTTCTGAACTGTTATTAATTATTTGGTCATCTTTTCCTTTCTGAATTCGTTTAAACTATATTGGGAATAGTTATATAGTATATTATATAAGGTAGATAGTAATTAGTAAATATGGGGTTCCTGGCTGCCGCACTTTCGGAGCCGACCGAAAAGCAATGTAAAATACTGTTCAATGTACCGATAAAGGAAGCTGAGAAATAACACAGCAAATCTCATGAAAATATTAACCGAATCTACGTCGTTCGTCTCCCAAAAGCGATCGGGCACATTACTATCTACTCTGAGGTCTGAGGGAAATGTAAAATTAACCAAAATCTACAGCAGTTTGCTTCTACTATTCTTAAGCTGTGCATTTGTAAAAATGTTTGTAAAGATCTGCTACGAATAAAAGAAAAATCTTCGAAATCTGATTAATAAAATTTAAATCAATTTAAAACATTTTTACTAAAAACAGATACTGTAATAACTTTAATAAAAAACTTTTCTACTAATGATAAACAACATGAACTCACCAAGCACTCTTCTGTCTATATTGCTAACATTCTATAAAAACTTACAAAGAAAGACAATTTTAAAACGAGTGCTCAAACGAATTACCAAAACATTTTAAAGAACAGTTGAATACTTTCCTTAAATGATACAAGAATCAAAGAACTTTGTAAAGTCCTTTTTGCAGAAAAAAACGTCTAATGAGTGTTTTACTATCGGCAAAAAAACTAAAAAAGTAATGGGATTACACATATTTAATATAATTACGAAAGATATTGAAAAGAAAGTAAAAAATAAACAAACAGAGAGTTTTTCCCAATCGTTTTTTTATGACATTTTCCCATATTATACGTCTTCTTTCAAGATAATCAAGTACTTAATTGATGAATTTACTTAAAGAATTTTTGTGAGTATCAAGGATTTATCAACACAATTCATTAAAGAGCAATATAAGAATTTTTCTTATAGAATATAGCCACCATTTTTGTGTGAAACAAAAAGGTATTAAAACTGTAGATAATATTTCCATGTGTATTCCTATGAAGAAAGACACGATAACCTAAGGGGGTTATTCAAAACAGTACTATGACGTGGGGAGGGACTCGCAAGTTTTTAGAGTTAAGACTTTATTCTACAAAGTTTAAATTGTTATAATTTCTTTATCTTTAATTAAGTATCCTTTCTTTCCAGTAACAATCAAGTGTAATTTTTCATTTTTGTTTAATTCTTTAATCTTTTTCTCATCCAAAACAGTCAAAATCTGTTCGGCAAGTGAGTACTTTACAATCTTCCAACTCGGGCAATTATTGTAAACCCCGAATTTATCTTTCATTTTTCTCCAATTCATGATTTTGTACTTACTTTTTTTCTTCTAATGGTCCCATCTTTTTCCAACGATCTTTTCTATAACTCTTTAAATCTTGGCATTCACCAATATCTTTTAAACTCTTTCAAGAACGTTCCATGTTAAATAGAAAAAAATTCAAAGACGGAAAAAATGGAAATTCGCTAACCTTCACTCGAGAATCGGGGAGAATGTGAGTAAAACCGCATTCTTTTCACGAGGTTCTTCATTTAATTTCTCCAAATGTACTATAAAATCATCGAGGATTTCTAGCTTAATATCGTAGACAAATTCACACATCCAGAATAATGAAAAAATACAGGTAAAATCTTTTCATAATAAACGTGTGTATTTAAACCAACAAACCTAATGTATTCTTTGAAAAGGAAAATAATTTTGTCAATGGTTCCAAGAGATAAGTAAAAATTTTTAAATCTGTTTTCTAAATTCTGTAACAAATTTTGTTTGCTTCTTGTCTCCGTATTGTAATTTCATAAGCAGATTATTCAAATTGTTTAGTTTAATTTTCGAATTTCTTAGGTTTTTAGGTCTTTCGTAAAAAAATTAAATTACAATCTCTACAAACTAAATATCTTTTATCGATAATTTCTCCTCTATTAGAACACTTGTAACAGTTGACATTATACTCTTCTTTAAACAAAAAGATTTTTTGTTTAAATGGAGATTATGGAACTAAGTCTGCCGAGATATAAATTTTTCAGCGCAAATGTTTTGTGTTGACATTTCTACAAACAGAGATAAATAGAAATAATTTCATTCTATTGTACAACTAATTTAGGTGATATTATGTGTACGATTATAAAGATTATTACGGGAGAAATCGGATTTATTCATGGCGAAAGATATATTTTTGAAGTTTTAGAAGTGAATGAAAGAGAATAATATGAACATCATCAATTATTGTAAAAGACAAAATGAATGATTGGAGTGTCTTTGGTGTAGTGGTTGTTAGTGATGCGTGTTTTTTGCGCTATGGGGGAATCACATCACATTCAACTTCTACGGTGTCTATTGTTGATCAGTAAATATTAAAGTATTTTTTTAAAATCATAACTTCCGGTCCAACCCTTAAGATGACCTTGAATAGTTTTTTGTTAATATCATCCCATTTTTTAAGATATTCTTTTGAAATTAAAAATGAATACTTATATCAATGTCTTTAACAATTCTGTAAAGTTTTAAAATTATCCGATGAATAATAGTGAAAATAACATGATTTTTACTGAATTTCTCTAATATCGTCTTAATCACAATCATAGGCTAAAAATTTCTCAGAGACAACAACAACATAACAAATCGCGTTTGTAACAGCTTTTTGAAAATCCATATTGATAATTAATATTCGGTCTTTGAACCAGAAATATTTGTCAAACTCTTTGTTGTATCAATGACATAAATAGGTCTATTCGCTAAAAATTCTTTAAGGATTGTAAATACATTTCCTTATTATTACAGTAAACTTTCTTAAAATCTTGATACATCTGATACATGATTCCTGAAAAGACCTCCGGAAATGTTTAAAATTTTGTAATTCATCTGGATAATAAGAACCGTTCAATTTTACTCTGATATTTTTTACATCCAAACTATCAAACTTTGAAGGATTTTTTTCTCTTGATTATTCTGTCTATCTGTTTGAGAACCTATAATAATGAAACTTGGGATTGAAGATGTTTCTATAAATATTTGTGATATCGAACGAATAATTTGTTCCGGAAATACCTTTTTGCTCAATACATTGCCAATCTAGAAAATTAAACATAATGTTTTACTTTTTGTAATTTCATCAATCAACCTAATTTTACTCGTGGTTTTATAATCAATCATTGGAACTCTAATAAAAAAATCTGTAATTGTTATTTTTCCATCAACAGGCATAACAATTCCAGTTGCAGTCTTCAGAATCACATCATCGCTTCTGCTCTTATAAAACTTAGATAAAATCCTCCTTTATAGATCGGAATAGTAACATTTTCAAAAAAATCCTAATCCAAAATGAGATAAATTTCCAGCTGCTTCAAAAAAAAACCAAAAAATTTTAAAATCTGATTCAAAGCAATTAGAAGTTTGAGAATAACATCAACTATTTAATGAATACAAATAGTTCCTTTAATTGTGCTTAATTGGCCACAGTTTTCGACTTCTTCTATCAATTTATTAGTGTTTTTCTTACTTCAATCTTAGAAAATAAAAACGGTATGAAAATTATCGATTAATCTAACATTATCAGTTCCAAGATATGCTTGACCATCTTGTTTGTTAAAGTTCCAGAAAATATAAAACTGGAAGTTAGACGAGCAAAAGTTATCTCCAAAATCAATATTAAACCTCAGTTTCTTTTATTCGGTTCATTCAAATGTTGTTTACTAATTGGATAGAAATTTTTTAAACTCCGCCCTTTTCAATATCACTAGCATATTTTCTGTATCCGCCATTTAATAAAGAGAAAATTTAAAATTTTAAACATCGTGTATCATTTTTTTCATCGATCTAATGTACGTTTTTATAAGAAAAGATATAAATTTTAGTAAAGAAATTAAAAAGATTAGAGTCATTTTTAATGATCTACTTCGTCATATTCGGGATTCTCTTCCTTAAAATTTTGCGATCTCGGTCACATATTTCAATAAAATTTTGCACAGGATAGTAACCGCTATCTATAATATTGTTCCAATCAACTGTATCTTTATTTTCATCCAAAAACTTTATACTCAAGTGTTGATAGAGGCAAAGAACAGACATCCTATGAATCTTTAATTGATAATGTATAATTTTTCTTGAATGAACTCTGATGATAAAGTTTGATATTTAGCAATGTTATACCAATTCAATTTGTTTACGTATAATCTCATCATATCTTTCGGATAATTCATATTTTTTGAGAAATGTCCATCCCTGTTTTTTTTTCAAATGCTCTTTTCGTGTTGCATGATAAAAAGATCGAAAGCACTGTAATGTCCCGCCATCTCTATTTATTAGGAAAAAAATTTCAAAATCAAGTTTTTATAAATTGGCTCTTTTTTTTGCGTTACATTCAGAGCACATTTTCCAGAAATTCTCTTAACTCCATTGATGTTTGCATAGTTTTTATATCATTTGTTGCAGTTTTTTTCTTTACATCTCACACAATACTATGACCGCCATTTATATAAGGAAAAAATTAAGTCATCATAGCCGCCTACTCCATTAAAATCTGTTGTCGATGTTTTCAAAAGTTTTATCGACATCACTTCTTTTAAATTTTAATTAAAGTTTTCTTCTAGTTTCTTTACTTTAAAATCGAGATATAAAGAGTATCGATCTTCTATCTTTTTAAGTAATTCATTATTATGTGTTGCTTTCTCATTGAAACGTGTACCAAAATTTTCAAAAACGTTTTACTTTCTCATTGAAATGTGTATCAAAATCTTCCAGAATTTGTTAATTACTTCACCAACTAATACATCAACATCATTTTTATATGTATTAAAGTTTTCTTCTAGTTTATTTTCTTTATCAAGTAATTCACCAACATCGTCTACTGATCTTTTACTTCTTTCATCAAGTTTTTCATAGACTTCTGTTGTAAAATCTTTAACATGCTGTTTATGATTCTCATAATTTTGTTTTAGTTCATTAAACATTTTAATAGGATCTTCTAATTGAATCATTACAACAACATCAAATGGATTAATTCCTTTACTAACACCGCTAATATCTTTTCCTTTAAAATCTAAGGCATTTTTAACATTCGGATCATGTAAAATCAACAATATCGATGTTTTTCTGATAATTTAGAGGTTTTAAAAATTTGTTCTTTAACAACAACAATCATGTTTGTCAATACCAGGTCGAACACCGACAATTCTTTTTTTTTATTAGCCAAACTAACATAATTCTTTTCAACTTTGATCGCTTCAGTAATTTTATCAGCTTTTTCGATATGAGACATTAAATTGGTAAATAATTTTTTTACACCATCATCAACTTCTTTTTCCAATGTTTTTATTTTATCAGCAACTTCATTTGAACTCATGGAAATTTGCAAGTTTGTTATCATATTCTGCTTTAAAAATCTTCAATCTCGACAGCAAACATATCTGAATCTGGAAGGTTTTGTAATAAATTTTCTAACTTGTTATCAAACTCATTTCTCAAACTATTCAAAATTCAAACTATTATCTACATTTTGAATAATTTGTGTTCCAAAATACGTCAAAAATATTTTGTGAATCCATATTTATTAAGTAATAATTTGTTAAAACAACTTCTTTAAAATCTTTACCAGTACTCAGTTCATTCAAAACAAAAACACATTAAATGACCACAAATTGGGGGATCTTTATAGTCTTGAATCTGAGAATCATTGTAGTAGACGCTTGATTTTTTTCAAATATTTAAATCAATTCTATAGGTGGTTTGTCCTCAATTCGTTCCATACGAATCAAAATAACATGCAGTTCTTATCATTTTTATAATAACAAATCCAATGCGTTCCACTTCCCATAATCGAGTCTAAATTCACAATTCCACATTCAAATTTCTTAACTTTTTCAGGTAATGTATCTCTCATGAAGATTCCTCTAAAATGTTTAATATTTTTTGCAGATTTCTTCCAATTCCCCGAATGTTAAAGGTTTAAATTTTTTTTTCAATGTTTGATTTCACGTAATTCAAAGTTTTTTCATCTAATCCAGATCCTGTTAACATCTTCCAACTCTTTATCTAACCAATTTAAAATGTTTCGAACAATAGAATCACATCCTTTTTAACGATTGGAGACAGCTTTACGAACATAAGGAACAACATTTTTTAACAACTGGAATATTTTCTTTTCTCCAAAATCTAATAAATCTTCAAAAGGACCACCATTTTTAAGTTCTTTCAAACTGATTATAAGAAAATTCTATTCTGGTTCCTTTATTGTTTTTCTTATGTTTTTTTCGAGTGTTATTGTATTGTTCTATTTGTTAAAAATATCTTATCTTCGCCATTTTTTAGTTGATCTATTTTAAATTGAATAACTAATGGGTATTTTCTTCTTAAAAGCGGATTTTATTTTTTTCTTTCTGGATTTTTGCTGAAATTTACATTCACCTCCATTTATATAGTTTAAAATTTCAAGTTCTCTCTTCGATTCCCATTCCTAGTTTTCTCTTCAAAAACATTGCTCCAGCTGTTGGAAGCGCAACAAATCTTTCACCTAAACTAAGCATCTTTTGATAAAAAAATCTATCCATTGCCTTATCTTGCAAAACTTTATCTGCAATATGTCTGGAATTTGTGTCTCTATGTTTTGCATAAAAAATATCGTGTTCCATAGCAGCTTGATCTAATTTATTTATTACCAGGATCTCCTCTTTTTAGTCTTTTTTCGAGTTTTGTGCCAGGCCCCAGATACTGATAAGTTGGTACGTGTAATTCAAAAGGTAAATTGTTGATAAAATCATTCAAAAGTCCCCACTACCCTCAATCATCAGATGAACTTATTGCCGCCAAAACTCGTTTTAAATATTTAATTCCATCAGGTTTTTTCAATCATTTCATCAAGTTTGTTCGAAATAAAATCTTTAATCGCTTTCTTTTCGTTCAAAAAATTGTTGTTTCCCTAGCATTTTCTTGAGCATAAATATAATTAATAATTCCATCGAGTTTTGTCAAATCGTTGATATATCTGTATTCAATCTTATTATCACTGTATTTTCTCACACCTGATCCTTCGATTCTTTTTTCCCAAATTGGTTTAATCAAAATTGAGATATTTTTTACCTTTACTTGACTTTGGTTTCTTAGTTGATGGATCATTATTTTTGTAAATTGAATCAGATTTCCATAAAATTTCAGTATACTTTTTCAAGTCTTCTTCAAGAATATAAACCGTCTTTTGGAACATCAGTGCCTGTTAATAATCTCCATAAACCTTGAGTTCCTTCATATGTTTTTTTCATTAATAATGATATCATTATGCTCAAAATTCACGGGCAAATTTCCAATCATAAAAACTTTTCTTTTTTCTGTCCCAATACAAACCAAATTTTTATCATCCTTATTGCTCTAGAGGAAGAAATTTTTTACCAATTTCACCAATTATTATACTATCCGTTGTTCCAGGACTTTATTTGGTTCAACTATTGTAGATTCTTCAATGATTCTAGGTCTAAATGGTGTTGACGATGGTAATTTTGGCAATTCAAACTCAGATTCTGGTATCGAAATATCAGCAAATTGTCGTACAACTGGAACCAAATTCATTAAATTTTGATTATCGCTTAAAACAATTTTCAATTTTTGCCCTCAAACATTTTTTATTGCAGAAGTTACAGGTTGATTAATTTTTTGAATAAGTTCTTGTTCTTCTTCAATCCATTCGAATCTGTTTCTTTAAAATTCTTTGATTAATTTCTTTTCGATTTGATCAAGTTTTTTTGCTTCTTCTGAAGTTTACGTTCGCCATTTATTTAGGAAAATTTTGAAACGTGGAACGTGAAACACGAACGTGAAAACACGAACGTAAAACGTGAACGTGAAACGTAAACACGAACGTGAAACATGAACGTGGAACGTGAAAACACGAACGTGAAACATGAACGTGAAACAACGAACGTGAAACGTAAACACGAACGTAAAACAAATTTCCAAATTTTATCACACAATTCATTAAAGTGGTTAAAACTCATATCAGATCCCACATAATTGTTGTAAAATCTTTCTCGAATAGTGATCGTCTTTGCTTCAAAAATACACACATACAACATATTCAAATTATTTCTAATAACTTGTTTATCAACCTTTGAAAAGCATTGGGAAAGATAGATACAAGATATGTTTTTTTGTGACGGGACATTACGAAATATTCCCTTAATAACGTCTTGATTTTCTAAAATACAATCATCAAAAACGATTAACGAATTGGGTTTACATTCGCTTAACGGAACTATGTCCTCAGAAGCATTATAAAAATATGATATTTTCTTACTTAAGTTTTTCTCAATATTTTCAAATCTTTCTTGTAATTTTTTTATAGGCGTCTTGTTCTAAAGATTTACTAAAAACATACAAATTGGAATAAGGAATCAACCTATTGTAGATAAAATTCAATAATAAAGTTGTTTTTCCACATCCACTTGAACCAACAATTAACAATCTGATTGGTTGATCTTTCTTATTTTCTTATTTTCTTCAAACGTTTGAAGTTTTATCTGATCTTTTTGCTTTAAAAAATTTCTCCATTTTAAATAGAAGATTTTTCATCTTGAAGCAACGCTTGCGAAAATGAAGCTGTTCAAGTTGACTTCAGAAAGCTCTAAATTAGTTTTTAAACTTGGAACATCCTATACACTTAGAGGAAGAATCAAATTATTTTATCGGTTTAAGCGGCTTTTATTCTGATAATTTTGTAATAAATATTAGTGAAAGTTCTCCTTATTGTATAGGATTTAGTTGAGAAGAACATAACAAAATATTATGGTTTAAACAAAGGATATTATACTTTCGATCAAATTAAAAAATTCCCTTAAAAATTATCTGAAAACATTCAAACAATCAGATAAATCTTTAAACTTTGACGAAAACAAGTTTGAAATGCAAAAAAATTATCTCTCTATGAATAAAATTCAAATAAAATCACCAGTAAGAATAATGTTTTTCAGCAATTATTGTAGATTTGTTAGGGTTTTGTTCAAGAAACTATTGAGCCAAATCAGGTATATTTAGGAAATAAAACGCCAAAATTTAGACCGTTTGATGTAATTGAAGTGCACTGCAATCTCGTTGAATAACCTAGTTTTTGAAAAATCCATACCGAACAATTTTACACAAAGAATCTGAAATTTTGTACACTTTTTTCCCAAATGTTGCTTATGGATCAAAAATCAGTGAAAAACCGAATGAAATCGATTATATTCCAATTAGAAAAAATATTAAAAGAATTCAAAAAATCGTTCTAACTATACAAGACTCTGAGGGAAATTTATTAAATAATGAGAGTAAAACAACAATATATTTAAGATTGTCGAAAGAAATGGATGAATCAAGGGGGGAACGAATCGTTCTTACACTTCAAATTTTCAAGAAAACAACTTTTTGAATGTATAAATACAAAGAGTCTATGCCATAGACCCTTTCAAAAAATCTTTCATCCTGACACTATTTTCGTTAATGAATCTGGCCTTTATACTGAAATAAAAATTACTAGTTAAATTTCTTTTCTATCTAAATGGAGTCAGTTGTGAATCTACTCAAATTCAATAATAAAGAAATTTTAACATTTGTTGACGAAAAATAATGAATTTTGGTTTAAGGCGAAAGATGTTGCAGAGGTGGTTAGAATATAAAGATACGAAGAAAGCAATTAAAGAACATGTCAAAGAAAAATATAAAAAAAGCTTCGAAAAACATACATTCTGAAGGTAGGGGTGATTCGCCCCCGCCTTCAAACTTTCAAAAAACACACTATTTTCATTAATGAACCTGGCATATATTCTTTAATACTGAAATCAAAAACGAAGATAGCAGAAATGTTTCAAGATTGGGTTTTAGAAGAAGTTTTGCCAAGTATTCGTAAATTTGGTGTGTACAAACTTGAAAAACAAGATTAAATATTTAGAGGACGAAGTTAAACACTTGCAAATTAAAGATGAAATCAAAACGGAAATAATCGCAAAACAAAGTGTAAAAATTGACTTAATGAAACCAGACCTTGTTTGTAAAGATTTTTGCTAAGAAAAAACACCCATGTTTTTTGTATTAATTAAGAAGAATCACATGTGGGGAATATTCCTTTATTACGTTATCAGAGCTCAAAAGAGAGAAATACCGAAAAGATTGAAAGAACTTGAAATTGATTACCCAGAAATGGAAATTTTATTAAGACAAGGAGATCCAAATAGTATAAAATCTGTATAACCAAAAATGAAAGAATCTTTGAATATTTTATACAACGGAAATCATTTTACTACAAATATGGCAGAATCTCGACTGATTTATAGAATATCTAAATTACACGATGAAAATGTTTCTAAATTTTACTACTAAAAAACTCTCGATTTATTAGTATTTTGTTTGTAAATGTTTAGCATAACTAGGTAACCAATCGTAGAATTTTTTTTTTCATATTCACAAGGCATTTCGTTTTTATAACTTTCGCTGAAAATTTTTTTAGCACAATCTTTGCAAAAAGCATCTTTTCTATCTTTACTATACTGCCAGTTATTAAATTCAGAAATATTTTTAATTTCTTTACAAAAGTAACACTTTTAGCAATATGAGTCTTTTTTACACAATCTTTACAATATGAGTCTTTCTTATCTCTACTATAGTGATCACTATTAAACTCTGAAATTTTTTTAGTTTCTTTACATTTAAGACATTCTTTATCTTCCAAAGTTAATTTTTCTATTTTATCATATAATTCTTTATGATATTCCCTTTCACAATCTTTGCAATTATAAATGCATTCCATCTTTCCTATTTTTATCTTTATAAAATTCATTTTAAATCTTTAAATTCTTTGCACTTTGTACATTTCTTTTGATGCGCCATTTATATATAGAAAATTTATATTATAGTTTTGACTTCTTCAATTCATATTCATAAAACTTTCCGGTTATTTCTTCATTATTTAAATCTTTTATACTATAAGTTACAGGATCTGTGTTTATTAATTTGATAAATCACAAAGATTTCTCTTGACCAATTGTTCTTATATTTGTTCGAAAATGTTTGTTTTTTTACTAACAATTCTTACATGATCATTGACTTTAAATTTAGTTTTCGTGTGAATTTCAGGTGGAACATACTTGAAAACGGTCTCTAATAACTCCTTTTCTGCATCCTTATCTACGTCTTTCGGTTTCATTTTGATTGTGCTGTGAACTGTATCGTTATAATTGTTTAACGATTTTTTGAAGAATATCGATCCATTTAAAGTTTTTATTAATCTCAAAAATTACTTTCATTCTCTCATTTTGAGTTCTGTTATATCTCTCTACAATACTTGATTTCTCTTCGTTTTCAGTATGATAAATCTTAATGTTGTATTTCCTCAAAACATCGTTAAATTCTTTATTTTTAAACTCTAAACCCTTATCTGTATGAAGTAGGTTAGGAGGTTTGTGATTGATCCTTATGGCATCTTTTACTATATCTTCGAAAGTTTTTGAAATATCCTTGCCGTTTTTTTCTTTTGATAGCTCTTGACCCAAGCATATTTTGAGAAAGTATCAATAACATTTAACATATACTTTAAATCCATCATTTTGATCTGAATAGTTAGACATTATAACTAAATCTGCTGCCCATAAATCGTCAATTCCTAATGTTATAATTTTTTCTCTTTTTAAACTTTTTTCGTACTGGTGCATGAATTTTCTCGAGCTTCAATCTCTATCTCATCTTTAGTCTTCAATTCTTGCTTAACAGGTTTTGGATTTGGATTCTTTATAAACTTACTCTTGTTTGTCTTACATTTTGAACATTTTGCAGCAATTCTATACAAATCCATTTTGAGTTTTGAACGATTTTTGAATCTATATTTTTCGTTTTCTTTTTACACTTGTGACAGTGAATTAAAATCATCTTCCATTTACATATCAAAGTTTCCAAGTTTATTTAATTCGTCTAATATATCAGATTTTGCTTCATTTTTATAGCCATACGGTACTGTATCGATCTTATTTTCTAGGACAATTCTCTTATCATCTTTAGCGTTCAGTGCCAGCTTGTTTATGGTAACAGTTGTACAACTCATGTTTATAACTTTTGATGACTGTCATCTCCCTAAATTCTTCTTTATCTTTGAACAAACATCTCTTCAAGTTTTCGATATTTATTGTTTTATTTACAACGCTTCTCTTAATTCCTTTACACCTAACTGGGTTTTTATCTAGATATTTGTACGAGTACATCTTAGACCTTAAACCACAAAATTCTTCTAAAACTTCGCTATTTAACTCATCTTTGATTTTCCCTATTACCTTCTTATTTTTAGTAGTGAAAACATTCATGATCTTTTGGATAATCACTTGTATCAAAGTCATCTATATTTTCTTTAATAATTTTAAAAGGATCACGTTTCAATTCTAGAAAATAACTGTCTGTATCCATGTAACACAGATTCAAATCTGGATCAAACTTCTTTAATTTGTTGTAATAAAACTCGTACATTAGCAATTTTGAGAGGTCGAGAACTGAAAATCCTATGTAAATCGGTTTGTTAAATTTAACCTTTTGTTTTGTACATGTGACTCGCTATACAGTTGTCGTCAAAGATGTTAAAGCATTTGAAATTTGTTTTCTTAGCTTGTTTCATTGAAAATTCTTCATTTCCAAGCTTAATATCACATCTGTTTCTCACATTTTCCATAGATTTTCCAAAAACTGAGTTGTTCATCAGCTTATAAAAAGTCCTTTTCAAAGTCGCTTGTTGCTTTGGTTCTCATGTTTGTGTTTAAAATCAATGTATTCTTTCATAAAAGGCTTCTGATCGAATGCAATAACTCTATTCACATGTTTCAAAATCATACCTTGTTCCAAATAGAACTTCATATTTCTCGAATGAACAAACGTATTCAGTTTTATCCAGTAGAGTTGTGCAAAGTTTGTTTTTAAAATGTTCTGGAGCAAGAGGTAAATCCTTGTGATGTTCGTGTAAATTTGTTGGATATCCAAGATCGACTTCGAGAATATAGCCATAATCTTCGTCGCCAGTGAGTTCTAAAATTGTTTCTTGCCACTCTTCTTTTGTATACGTTTTAGGATCCATCCACTTGATATCACTAAACGGCAGTTTTTGCATAAGACCATACCCATAAAGGTTGTTTGCATCGAGATAGAGTAAAATAGTTTTTTCGGGCTTTGTCTTATCAAAATCTTTTAAATATTTGTTATTTGCTGTCACATATCGTTTAATACACTGAGAAATGCCTCCCGCGGAATACCTTTTTTCGATCATCAAATACATATTATAATCACTAATTAATTGTAATTCTATCTTCGTTAATTTTAACATAGCATCCCATGCAAGACTGGGAGCTGTTAGATAGTGTGCTGGATCAAGCTTATAGCAATTCAAACAAATATTCCTAAAATTTTCAAAGATATCAGCTAGCAATAAAAACATCTTGAATGTTGTACATATCAGAGTAATTTCCAAGATTTTTCTCTTTTAATTTGTTCCAAACGCTCAAGTAGTGTTGATAATCTTTCTCAGATATGCTCTCATCTGTCAAAAGTGAATAGAAATCTTGAATTCTCAATTCTTCTGTGTAATCAAGTTTTTCAATACTGTCGATAAATTCATAGGGAAATATTCCTTTTCCAGATAGAATTTTAAAAATCTCGTCGTCGTCATTTGGCTGTATTTCTATTATCTCATTCAGTCCATCTTGTATAAAATGATTTGTATGTTTGAAGTCTTCTCTCTTTAGATTTTTAGCTAACTTTTCTATAGACGAGGCCATGAATCTGAACGTGTCTACAAACGAAAACTTGATGAATTTTCTTGGCTTATCACCCTTCGAATTCATAGCCATATCCAGAATTTACAGAATAATTTATATATTTTTCATCGGTGTTTGCAATCAAATCAACATTTCCATATTGTTTAGCCAATTCTTTTATGTACAAATGAGTATCGTAATTTGACATATTGTGGCAGAAAAACGGGAATATTCTGAGGAAATTTCAAATTTAGATTGCAACATGCATGAGCTGCGCCTCGAAACTTGCCGGTTAAATGACAATGATCTCTCACTTTATTATAACTCTTATCTTTCCAACTATCAGGAGTAAAACCATACTGAATTGACCCAACATCATAAGCAGACCATTCACAGATGTGACAAACGTTTGCATTTTGGTATGAAATTTCTTCTTCTTCAGTCAATTTCATAGGTTTCATGTTCTTAGAATTATATATTTTTTCGCTATGTATTTCGATAATTTATTGAGTTCTTCAAAACAAATTTTGTCGGGACGTTTTTCAAATCTTCTTCATTTTTGGCACGATAACATATCGGTTTGTACATGCGATTGGTCACATTCGACACTAAATATAGAGTAAAAACCATAAGGAATGTGCCTCTGAATCTTGGTTGTAGTCGATCTTTGTGGATTGTTCTTGCATGTCGGAATTTTTTCTAATATGCTCTCAAAGTCCATAATAAATTACGTACGGATGGTTAAATTTCTTTTGATAATTAGTAAATTTTAGTTGTTTGACCTGGAAATGGCATAATTGGGCTTACAAACTTCATGATTTTTTACAAATTTCTAAATGATCTGTTAAATCTCCAGATTTTGTAAAAAAAATGGCTTAAACATCTTCTACACAAAAAATTTTCTTTCTTTATGTTTAGGACAACTGCGAAGAAAACAAGCTTATTTAAATCGGTTATCAAAACATAATGAGATTTATCATCTTGTTTAACATACAATAAATCAATGTTTGTTTCAGCGTCATATTTTTCAGAAATTTGTAACGGAACAATGTTAATATTTTCATCAAAACTGTAGACATTGATAGACATTGTTGGATACTTATACTTGGAATTGTAGCTTCGTTTTTCAAATATTTGTATATCTTTCAGAGACATTGGATACTCAAAACCTGAAAATATTTCGTCATTCACAAATTTTTCGTATTGCTTTACACGTTCACAGTCTCTTTCTGGTTTTTTCAATAGCACATCTTATTGAGTAAATAAAGCAAAAATCATCTCTATTTTTTATATTTATACAAGCTTTTTTATCTTTGATATTCTTTGGTAAATCGATGTATGATCCTGCATGTCATCATTTCGTGTTTGTTAAGGCTCAAAACTAGTTGTTTACAACTTTTAAATGTCCATCCGGAACCTTTATTTGGATTATTCGTTTGTTTCTCGATGTGTTAATTTATTAAATTGCTTAGTAATAAAGTCGTTTACGTCAAAGATTTCGTCTGCTTTGATAGTAAAATACATTAGACATGTTTGCGGTTCACCATTCACTAAAGTTCGTTCGTATTCACATTCCAAAGAGAGATAGCCCTTCATATTTTTAACATTTTCTTGAAATTTCTCGATTAAACTTTTAATTTCTGACCGCATAATTGAAAGATATTTGTTAAATTGACATGGAATTGTCGTTCAAGTTTGTTAAAATGTATTGCTTGAAAAGACCGTGTATTGAGGATAAAAACTTCTACATCAATGATATTTTCGGATTTTACTTTAAGAGTTTTATCAATTTCTTTCTTCGATCATTTTCAGACTTGGTTTATCGTTAGTACCGATAGCCAACTTTTCAGCTATTGAATGAAGTTTTTCATCATTAAATAGGTCGAGATTTTTCTTTTTCAACTTTGAAATTTCTCTTTAATTCACGTAATTTCTCAATATTAAACATGTTTTTCGTGATCGGCAATTTTATTTTCTCTAGCCCATTGTCTTAAATAATTTAGTTCATTATCGTAAATTTGCTTGTTTTTTTTCGTGACTTTTAGAATTATAATGGCGATCATAGTTTTTTTCTTAAAATTTCTATTTTGCAGAACGGACATGATATTTTATCGCGCTCCATTTAGATAGAAAAATTTATTTAAACTAAATGGTGCTTGTAAACCAACGATTGCGCCTCTCACGGCGTGATATCACTACGGATATGACGCAGGCGAAGCGATTATCGTGATGGTCGGTCTGTAGTAGCACACCTCGACTGTCATTGATACACACAGCGCAATCTTTCGGAACTAAAATGTCGGTAATGCAGATTGCTTTATTAAAGAATAAAAATTGTGTTCTCCCGTTTACTATTATAACATTTTCTTTTTCAAAATGTTAGATAATTTTTACCTATTTTTAAATATGCGTACATTTTTGTTACTTTGTAATTTTCAAATTATATTTTAAATTAATTTTCTTAAATTTTTACTTCTCGATGGGCTGTTGTATTGTGTTGCTGAGTATATATGTCCCGCGAATTCGGTTTGGTCGGTTAGGAAGTTTACTTCTGAACTGTTTCAATGCGAGTGGCCATAGCGGAGAAACACCAAGTTCAGAAGTATTCAGATCGTATTCCGGAACCATTTCTCCTATCCGTATCTCGCTCTTCTCTCTCTCTCTCTAGCCTGAATATAGATCCATAGCCTAATAAACGGCAGAAGTGATCGTGTCATAGGCATAAAAAAGAGAGGGAGAGAGAAAGAGACAGAGGGAGGAGAAAAGGTCGACCGAGAAATGGTTTTGCACTTTTTGACTTTAAATTTTTTTCTATTTAAATGGAGTTCTTGAATGGAGTTTAAATGATATTGGAGAATGTAAGTTTAAAAGAGTATTAGAAGTTAAATGAATTGGAAGAAAGGAAGAAACATAGAATCTTGAATTTGGAGAAAATGAAAGATAATAAATTCGGTGTTTTACAATAATTGCCGAGTTGGAAGATTGTAAAGTACACTTGCCGAACAGATTTTTGACTGTTTTTGGATGAAAAAAAAGATTAAAAGAATTAAACAAAAATGAAAAATTACACTTGGTTGTTACTGGAAAGAAGACTATTAAAGATAAAGAAATTATAACAATTAACTTTGTAGAATAAAGTCTTAACTCTCTAAAACTTGCAGTCCCTCCCCACGTCATAGTACTGTTTTGATAACCATAGTTGGTGTCTTTTCTTCATAGGAATCACATGGAATATTATCTACAGTAATACCTTTTGTTTCACACAAAATGTGGCTATATTCTATAAGAAAAATTCTATAATGCTCTTTAATGAATTGTGTTGATAAATCCTTGATACTCACAAAAATTCCTAAGAAATTCATCAATTAAGTCTTGATTATCTTGAAAGAACGTATAATATGGGAAAAAATTGTCATAAAAAAACGATGAAAAACTCTCTGTTTGTTTATTTTTTTACTTTCTTTTCAATATCTTTCGTAATTATATTAAATATGTAATCCCTTAACTTTTTTAGTTTTTTGCCGATAGTAAAACACTCCATTAGACGTTTTTTTTCTGCAAAAGACTTTACAAGTTTCTTTGAATTCTGTATCATTTAAGGAAAAGTATCAACTGTTCTTTAAAATGTTTTGGTAATTCGTTGAACTTGTTTAAAATTGTCTTTCTTTGTAAGTTTTTGAAAATGCTAGAAACTGAAGAGAGCTTGGTGAGTTCATGTTGTTTATTTAGTAGAAAAGATTTTTTATTAAAGTACAGTATGTTTTTAGTAAAAACGTTTTAAATTGATTAAATTTATATTAAGATTTCGAAGATTTTTCCTTTTATTCGTAGCAGATTTGACAACATTTTACAAAGCACAGGCTTAAGAAAGTAGAAGCACACAGCTGTAGATTTGGTTAATTTTTCATTCCTCAGAGTAGATAGTAATGTTTGCCGATCGCTTTTGGAGACGAAACGACTGTAGATTCGGTTAATTTTTCATTGAGATTTGCTGTGTTATTTCTCAGCTTCCTTTATGGTACATTGAACAGTATTTCGTTTAACATTGCTTTTTTCGGTCGGCTCCGAAAGTGCGCCAGGAACCCCATATTACTATCTACTTATATATATATATATATATATATATATAGATATATATATAAATATATATTTATATATAATATAATAAAACGTTACGTATGCATCTACATATGAAACATATTTTATACACGTAATTTTGTTTACAAAGTAAACAAACGCCAAATTAACATAATTCCCACACATTTTAAATCTTCTTCTTTCTAATATTAAAATTCATACAACCTCATATCACAGGACGAAAGTGTCGTGTGTGTTTTTAAAATGTTTTAGAAACATTTTACACCTCATAAATAATGGTTTAAACTCTAATGAGGGCAGGCAAAATTCCATTGAGAAAAAAACTAACAAAGACTGATGATGATGAAGATCTTGCCTCTGAGTGGAATACAAATAGAGGGAAGGAGAATCAGTCATTGGCGGAGACAATCAGTTTCATTAGTGAGATGACCCAGTTGCCCCTCCCTTCTAATGATTTCTTCCTTTAAGGCATTGCTCCTTTAATTGGTGTATGACTGCCATGTATATCTTCATATACACTGTATAAACAGTATGGTGTGACATGATTAGAACGTATTTGTAACATTAAGCCCGATTTTGTGAAAGTAACAAGTACGTGATCACTAAGCCAGAATTGGTTAATGTTTCTTTTATTGCTGTCATAATGTTTAAGAATACAATGTAATTTTATTGTATTGTACCCAAAACAAATAGTATTTTTTAGTATCCATGGTGGCTTGTAAACATGAGACGTAAAAGTATTTTTAGACCAGATATGATGTACATCGGTTTATTAGATACTGAAGACAAATGTCGAGCTCATTAGATGTATTTTTGCAACCGGCTCGGTCTTATATCTATATTTTTTCAGATGCAATGTTTCTTGTAAATTAGGCTCAATCCAAATTTTTAAATATTTTTCCTAAAAAAAAAAAACAATTATCATAGTTCATAAACTAACGTTAACTACAACTTTCTTAAATATTTATTTAAACGAAACAATATAATGAACATCGTTACGTGATTACATATCATTAGTATTATTTAGTATATTAGTTTTTTTACAGATGAACAATGTTAGGTAGATTAATAGTTATTTTTAATAATTAAAACCAATCATTTCCTAAAACATTAGTGTAAACCTGCCAAATCTATCAACTATTGCCATGCAATTTTACTAATTTTTAAAAACATCGTGATACGTAAATAAGTATACAAGGTGAGAATAACGCTACACTATGTGTTTGTATAACAGGCTATAAAAGAAACTTTTACATCGCTCGGGGATACGAAATAGAAATTTTGTGAGCACACTGACAGAAAGGTGTCATTGCCGCTCAGCCAGTACACGGATGAACACGTACCAATATCGAATACAGTGTCAAGTAACATTTAATGATAACACCATCATCAAATCTTGCCATCGAATTATAACACTGACTTTTTCAACCAATTATTTATTCCTTTTAATGTATGAAATAAAGTCACGTATTAAATCTCATGTTATAGAATTCAATTTGTTTACAATTTTCTTTATTCTGCTATTTTCTAATTTCCATCATGCCTTATTGGTGACCATTGTAAAAAAATATTTACTAACGCTCAGCCTAAACCCATAGCGAGACATGCACCAACATCGAACTCTAAAATCCTTAAATAGAAATGAAGATTTATGAAAAATGTCTGTTTGTTTTCGAGATATCGTGTGGAAAGACACAGGCAAATTAAATTTGTTTCCAGACCCCTCGGGTACTATACATTACCAACACTTAGCAACAAGATATCACAAGACTAAATATTAAGTTTTCTTCACTTAAATTCAGCATCAAATCCTCCTTTATGCTGGCAAGCAAGAAGAAGATATATTAAATAGGACAATAACAAGAGTACGCCATATCACGTGTCACGTAAAAGGTCTTACTGAGGTTGGAAGCAAAAGTCTATATTTTATATCATTTATACATAGATGGGATACATGAGTTCCAATGTAAGATCGAATAATTTGTTCTCAGTATATTTACCAAAGAGATATTTTTTTCTCGTTACTATACCATGGTTACCCACACGACTAATTTAAAAACCTTTCGCTAACGCTCAGCCCAAACCCATGGAATAAAATATACCTTCATGGAACTAGAAGTTTCCTATATAAAAATGAAGTTCCATACAAAAAATATTGAGAAACCACGTGGACAAACAGACAGAAAAAAAGAAATGATATTGTTCATGACCTAAAAAACTATCAAAAGCTAACAAAGATCTAACCTTAAAGGAGAATAATATAAGACGTAACAGACTATTTACATAAATAAGGTTTTGCAGTTTTTTTTAATTTTTTTTTAACGGCAGTCAATAAATTAATATTCTAGGTAAGCGATGGTTAAGCTTTGATGATTCAATGTATGGAAATTTGTTGTAACTAATGTTCCTACACACCGGTACTACTATGAATAAGTACAATTATCGTACCATTTGGGATTTAAAACCTGATTCACTTTGGAAACATTATGATTATTTGTTAGAAAATATTATCTGTGAGAAAAGATCTAGGAGGAAGCCAGCCTTTGCCCCAAATTGCCAAGTTCCACATTAAATGTAATATTAACGTCTATATAGTTTTTTTTATATTCTGAACGTCTACAGCCAAAGGTAGATATGTTAACTCAATACTTTAGTACATTATTCAGATACATTTGTAATTTTTCATTTAAAAATCAGTGCATTGTTAATTTGTAGTTCACATTTTTACATTACATGTAAGAGCAAAATGACATACGAACGAAAACAATTGCTTCCCATATTTATTATTAAATACCTTATATTTGGAATCAACACAGTTAGACTATGCGGATATTGTATCTATACCATCCCTAGTAGTTTTTATAAATAATTAGATACCTCATTTAGGATCAGATGTGTTTGTAGAGGTAATATGATGTAACGTATTATCCAACTTTAAACGAGGTAAACGGCCACAGCACCAAACAAATTATAATATGTTAAACACAATACAACTACAAATTGCTAATTAGTTCAGTGAACAATATGATATGTTTAATACGGTTACATCACATTATTTATGAATAAACCACTGATAAATGTGTCGACGCCGGTATGTTTTACACGTTCAACTTCTAATAACATGTCATTAACCATAAAGTTCTGATTTGAGTTTTACGATTATATTTTTTAATCGCTTATTTGTTGTACTGATTTTCTTTATTTCTGCTTTTGCCTGGAAAAGCATTTGTTTGGTTATTAAGAATTAAAAGCTTGATAATTTTAATCCTAATTAAGAAAAAAAATTTACTAAAAACTAATTGTGTGCTGCAGTTAAAGTCTTACATTTCGTTAATGGGGAAAGTGGGCAGTAAGTCTATCCCTATTTAGTAGATATTAAACATATTTTATATACACAATCAGTGTTAATCGTTTTTTATGTTATACAATAGAAGATGTTGCTCATTTACAAGAAAAAGCAATAAAAAACCTACGCACATACACATATACTTAAATACTTAAAATTTTTATGTTCATGTACTTTTTTTAAGTTACAGGCCTATTCAGAATTATTAAAAAACATTATAATTCGTACTATGCACCTTATCATATCAAAACGTGAAGAAGTTAAATTATAATTTTCTAATAAAGGCCACTATGAATGGGCTATTATTAATGCTTGCTTGTTTTTTATGTTTTTTTTATTAAACTGAAGGGAGTTGAAAAAATTACTGGACACACTCTTTAAAAATTTGAAACGTTTGCCATAGCTTATGTTATACGTAATGTTTTAACCGTGTGCAACTGAGCAATTTCTTCGAATAACTTCTTCTAATTACTACCATTATTCAATAATAGTGGGAAATAAATTTACTTTAAATCGAAAATTTTATCAAGTGTTCGAGAAGAAATTGTAACAAACAATAAATTATACTGAGAAATAAAAATAATGACCTTTAGAAATTCAAAAATTTACAATTTATGAGTTTTGACAGTTCGATATATTAACTGTTAGTTGTAATATCGTTGCCTAAAAGTTCATGTATATAAACAAATAACTTGGTTATTAGAACATAACATCCCTCTGAACAGACTCTAATTCAGAACTTTTAGCGAGTGCCTTGAATACAACGGGAGGAGCTGGAAAATTTCAGCAAGATTTAACTTTAGTTAATTACTACCTCGATACTTCTGTTTATTGATTTCTTATTGCATATACATCACTTTATTCTACAGCAAGGTTATATAGGTAATATATAACTAAGAACGGTTTTGTTCCATATATACAGAGCTAAAAATGTGGTCAGCAAATTGTGGTCACAGGTTTGAGAGAAATTTCTTGAAGCAGAGGAGGAAGGTATCATACGGGAATACCATTCTTACATAGTTTTAAAACATTATTTTAATGCTACCTTGGAAAATTGTTTATCATTGGTTACAAGGAGAGAGAATTACATCTCAACTAAGTAAATGTTTTTTCTTTATAAAGTAAAGATTTTAATATTTAGACTGATCTTTAGTTAAAAAAATCAGACTTTTCATGAAAAGTAGATGCTTTGCCTGCTTTGGACACTGAGTTTTTCCTTTTGTATAAGTAAAACTCATATCTGTAAACAAACCCAGATGGCTTATACAAGTTGATATACTCCAACTTATTCGTAAGACTTTAAATATCCAGAAAAATGACAAGTTGGGAATTAAAGCAGTTTATTTGGTTTTAATTAAAAGTATTATTGCTATGCATTAATACAATGTAATTTAAAACTTATGTTTCTACTTATAAATTACAAAGATTGAAATAATTCTTTTAAACCATTTGATATTTAATATACAAAAAAAGAATATATCCATGAAGTGTAATAAAAATACTTTCCATTATACCTCTAAATATTATTTGAATCAAACATATTATCCACCATCAGCGAGATCGGGTTATGTGAAAAGACCACGTTTAAGGGTAACAATCGGAGCTGCAGTTGTTAGTTTTTACCATGGGGTTTTTTGTTTGTTTTTTGGAACAAAATCAAGTGCTACCTTTGTTATATAACTCTCTGGGATTGTTTTGGTTGGTTGTAGGAGTAAATCAACTCAAAGGTTAATGCTTGTTAGACCGACCACAGAATTTCTGGTTTCGATTGTTATTGTAGCCTTGATTGTGTATATTACATTATTATTCAGCTTGTGTCTGGTCAATTACTAATAACTATTTCATCACTGAATCTAGTTAAACTTTGTTTTTAATTCATATAACTGGACCGAAGTACATTTTTCATAGTTTATTTAATTTATAAAAAATTTTGCGAAAAATAAATGCAAATTCTAATGATTTGCAGGATGATACCAACATAAATCTAACACTTAAATACTATTGTTAAGCAAAACTTAATAAATTTCCTTCCTTTGTATAGTTTTGGTTACTATAGTTTTGTTTTGGGTAGTAAATCTTCCTATTTAACTTTCCTTATCAAATAATAGTTAAACCAGAATTATATAAGCGTATGGTGTACATGGCTCAAATAAAGTTAAAATTTAATTTGGTTTTTCCTTCTCTATTACACAAGAATTGTATAAAAACGTGTGAGGTCGAAGATTGGAATCTATCGTTCTTCGTCATTGAGGAGGGATACACAGAACAGAGATGAAAAGACAAGGAAAAGAAAAGTGGTTCAAAATATATCCCCAAATTTGGTTGGAGTCCCCAGTTTTAGGGACGCCTATCACACTGGCGCAAGTCACGATTACATAGAATTCAAGAGATCATTACAATCACACTTGACAACCACGCCAGCACAATTTAAAAGTAAGGCAACTAACAAGGGGAAATCAATGTCGGCTCTTTCTTCTGCAGAACGCATTGGTTATCTGAAACATATGGAGCAGGGCAAGGCGTTGGTCAGGAGAGTACGGAAAGTAGTAACGGTTTAAGTTCGCTTCGCGGAACAGCTTCAATGTTTTTGTATTAGCATGTATTAATTCTGAACTTTCAGAGGTAGTATGTAAAAATTTAGAAAGTAATTCTCGTATTCCAAGTGATAGACTTACCAACTATTTTAACTTTGGTTATATCTTTCAAAAACATCATGGCACACGAGAATGTCAGTTTGGGTTAAGAGTATTGAGTAGTGAGTTGTTTTTTCCGATTCGTAGGTTAATAAAAAAAAAGTGGCTATTAGTGAAATTGTGAGAAAAGTTTTGAGAAATATTGTTTTTAATTTAGATTATGCAAACTTAAACCATATTTCTCTTCTGACGAGTCGTAATACAATTAATTGTAAAAAAATTGTCTTACTACACAAATTATAATGGAATTTGAATTTTGAATTTGAGTATGTGCAGTTCTGATCCTAAAAATAACCATTTAATTAACTTTCCGTCAATCAGGGAATTCAGATACTGTAGACTCTTTATATTGCATTACTTTATCAATTTTATGGAGTTTTCTTTAGATTGACACATCGGTGGCTGCATATCGACTTTTTTTCACTTTTAAAATCTCAAGGCAACACTATCGTACGATAGATTCTAGATTTTAGTTCGTATAAACTTAGACCAAAAAACTTAGACTGAAAAGCATTCTCTCCAGGACTACGCAGTTATGCTTCTATATATTAGGGACTTATAGCGAGTTGATAAATTCGTTTTAAAGTTTGTAAACGAATTGTTTGTGATTTTGATTGAAAGGCCAATACAAAATACCAGTATATAATTTTTTCAATTTTTGTTTAAATCTGGAATTGAAATGAGGTATTTGATAAACTGTTATTTTAGTGAATGAAAGTAGAGATATATAAGGCTTTTACACTCAGTGATTTTATAAAAAGGTATAACATGTCACTCACGTCACATTTTTTTTCCCAAAAATAAAATCTCGCTTGAGAGCCATGTCAAGCTGTGGTTTTTTGAAAGCCTTTATCTCATCCAGCCCTACAATTCCATCACCGACAGTGAACAATTTTCAACTATTGTGTAACTATTGTCCAGTCTTTTTCAAGTTGTAATCTTCCCTAACGTGGTTGTGATGTGTGCGTTTTTATATCGAATGTGCCATACCAGACCTGATTGTCTGAACCCAGAGTAGGGATCCAAGCGAAATTGCTCCTACTAAACTCAAAAGAGTTGTAGTTTCAAATAATTATAAACATAACCATGGGTAGTCCAAGAATTAAATGCAACAATAACAAGTAAACCTAGGGCAACTAACGTCCCCGTTACTCTAGGTTACACCACACACACACGCGCGCGCCGCAGCTGCGCGCACACACACGCACACGTGCAGCACGCAACACGCCAAGCACTGCACACGCGCACTGCAACGGCTGCGCACTCACTACTACTACGACACACCACACACACACAGCACACACACACACACTATATATATATATAGAATACTTTGTTTATTTAAAACACACATATGCTGAAGAGTCACAAAAATAATTGAAAATCGATTTCAAAATTGGGAGGCCTCTGTGGTGTACATGGTTGAAAAAAAGCAAAAACCATTCACCCGGCAAGACAGTGAGAGATCCCGGGGTTCGAGTCCCGGCGGAGGATGCAGAGTACTTTATTGCGATTCCAATGTTTATTTGAAATTAAATCAAGCCTATTCCCCTTTATACAAAATTTAATGGTATAAAAATATATATTGATATTTATATATATATATATACTATAAAGTTATTTCCGTAAATGCTTTAATAAAAAAAACACAAATTTATGCATACAGTAAATCGTTACTTGATTTCTAAATCCATCGATACAGATCGATTATTAGGACCATTCAATATAAAACTCATACCATGCTCAACCGTTGGACGGCCAGGTTTTTAAAATAAGAAAAAAGAAAAAAAAAAAAAAGAAAAAAAAAAAAAAACAATACGTTACTCACAATGCCACAATGGCGCGGTCCCAGCTGTCATTTGAAAATCTATAAGGATATGGAATAGGGGAAGGGTGATTATATTTTTTTACTGAACAGTATTATAATCGCAACATAACAGCGGTGATTGGTTCACTTGCATTTACAAACTTTTTATTTTTGATTTAATCTAAAAGCTTCTTTCTATTCATTTCATTCATCCCCGAAAAATTCAAGCTGCAATACGATTTTTGCGGAGTAATTAGTTCTTTATAACTAACGTGTTTTTACTTAGGTAAATTTTTGGGAGACATGACATTATATATAAGGTTATAATAATCTAAATTTATGTTAGGTTTTGAAGACTATAAAACTAACTGCATTTTTAAAAGTTGTTAAATCAAAAATTAAAACATTAACGACATTTTAACGTCCGTTATTAAACAAAATATTTCCTTAAAACAAACCCACACATCTTTATTTTTTATATTTTTAAATTACAACATAGGTATTCAAATTGAACTTCTCACTATATGATCAGAGGAAGTAATCTGAATTTGAAATTTAAACAAACGATATACTAATATATTAGTATGAATAATTAAATACAAGGATATTTCCAACTATATTTTTCATGTTTAGTTAAAGTTTATATTTTGAGTGGGTAATTTACTAGTATTTTTAATTTTATCTAATTTTGCTTTAACCTAATTTTTAGTGTATCCTTTATGACGAAATTTTTTAAAATATTGTTTGGCATTTTCCCTAGAAAATCATGGTGTCCTTCAAAACGAAAATCTTCAAAATCCAAATATATCATTTATAATATATATGATATATATATATATATACTATATATATAATAGTAATGGACGTAGTATCATTTATTAAAATATAGTTATATATATATTACATAAACACTTTTTTAAAGTAGTTTTGTGAGAGTTTTGTAAGATAGTCTTTACCCATATAAAACGCCATCTATATGGCGTTCTATTTTCAATTCATGGAAAAAAATCTTGAATTATCTTATTTCCTGTTTACACTCAAAATACGTCCCTGTATCTCTTAAATTTGTTTTTAAGATGGCATGTCATCAAAGTTTATGGGAAAGAAAATATTACCAGTTAAATTTATGCCATCGTAAGTGAATAAATTATAAAAAATTACTTATTACTGTACAATTTCATCTACGTTATTTACACATTTTTTGTCCACAAAATTGTATTTTGGTACCGCCCGAGAAAGTTTTCTAGATAGCGGCCAACAAAGTTTACGGATTATAATACACAAGAATATTGGCGGATAAAATTGTAAACCGACATAAACAGCCATATTTCCTTATGTATTAACAGCTTAAATTCTTAGGCATATGGCCTGGATAAAATACATGTTTCTTTTCGTTGCCGTACATGTTAATAGAATATCTCAGATTAAACTTAGTGCAGAGGCAGTGAATTGCACACACCAATAGTCCCATATCAAATGAGTACCATTATTCTAAAATAAAACACACATGAGTCATTAATTTAGTTTATTGAAAAGGCTATCCACAAAATACCCTCCCTGCTTCCGGTTAAAAGATAAATCTTTTAACATCACAAAAATGTGAGATGTAACAATCTGGATCAAACCTTATATGGCACCCTAAATAAAGTCACAATAGTTAAACTCCCCGATTTCCACGACTATTTTGATTTACTTTTTATTATAAATATAGCCACAAGAGGATTTCGCTATTATATTTCATCCCATATGTAAGTATTAGCGCGAGAAGAAAGTTAATTTATAAAATTATAATACGAAAAAATTGAAATGATTTTATATCAAATTACGTAGGTCATCCGCTAAACATTTTGGGGTCAGCTGCCTAAGTAGAGGTTACTCAATAAATCCCAAGAGCTAGATTGTTTTTATTGCCATGTCGTAAAACTAAAAATATGTCTCAATATTGTGTACGTGGTAACCCAAAATTTTCATGTGTTATAATAATTGAAAATAAAAAATAACTATAACTGAGACATATCATTCTTTAAATAATAATATGATAACTTCATGTAACAATTCCATTTTAAACGATATCCTATTATTATTGTGAAATCATTTTTCTGTATTCATGGGTTTAAATAAAACAATCCCACAATTTGTTTTACAAATAATTACAAAACATTTCAAAAGAAAACCTTAAAAAGAATTTGTTAATCAACAAAATTAATGTAATTTAGACATTCAACTGGTTGAGACACACTCCCAATAACAACTGACTGGATAACCAATTGGTCCCAAACAAATTGAAAGTCCAATTTGCCTGTTGCATTTAGGAGAATTCGTTACGCTAAAGCAGCGCATTCTCCTTTTCTAATATAAAACAGTTATGCTTTGCATATCAATAACTAATTATAAATTTTACAAGGTCTTCAGTGTGTTTTACATCCATTACTCTTTGTATATTCATGGTTTACAAACAAAGTGTGAAAATAAGAAAACCAAGTTAATGAACTTTAATCTAACACACGTTGGCAGAAGGCTTAAATATTCTTATTTCTTACAGATACACACACGACAAATATAACCATATATTACAGTATACGAATAGGTATATTTTATAGAGCTTTCTGCTTGGACAGTTAAAAAAGCTTTTAGTGGTATAATATTATACTCACAAGTGCAATGTTTTTTACTAAATCTACAGAAGAAGTCACTGTGATCAATCCTTCTAATATTGCAATTAAATTATAGTTAAAGTACTTAACATTAATTTCCCGACGAATCTCAATTTTTATTTTTAATTAAACTTATAAAACATATTTAATGTCCCTTATTACATAAATCAAATGGTCACGTCATATTTGTTAAAAGGGGATTACAGATAGGATTCAAATATATTTAATAAACTATTTCGGAACAGGATAAGGACATTTTTATGGGGATTTTAAAAATTGAGTATTTTTAGTAATGCTTGCCCACCCACTAATAGAGAATGTACTTTTTAAAAGAGACGCTGGACATGGAAAATTGTTTAAAAAGAACATCTATTCCATATGCAACATATATTTCTTGTCCCCTGTAAATAGTCTAGTCTTAATATTTACAATAATTATGTCTACTTCAACATGATTTTCACCCCCACTATTGTTTTCATTTATTCTAAAGAAATATTATATTCTCATTCAACTAACCAAATATTTTTAAATCAATTTATATACCCAAAATGTTTTTTATTAGATTCAAAATTACAAAGTCTGTCCAATGGACAGTCTCTACAGGACAAATCATTGTAGAAGTAAATACATTTGTTATTAGTTTTAGAGAAAGTAGAATCATTATGCATATTAAATATACCTAACCTAAACACCCTACTCTAACCATGCTCTATGTTTACGCAGTTACAAAAATAGATATTTATTTCACAGCACTGGTGTTCCCATATAACGATTTCCTATATGAGATTAGGTTTTTGTCTTATATATTGACAGATTAGTCCCCATATCCTAGTAAAATTATGTCGCCGTTGGGCTTACTAATTAAAGATAATAAGACTTTAAACATTCCTAGTTTCACAATTATATACACATGTGAATAAATACTTTATGTAAAGGACATGAACATTCATTATTACTAAAAATTGAAGAAGTAAAAGCAGTTACACTTTTTAAAATAAAGGGTCCTTTTCTTTTACCGCTGTATATTAGCTAATGAAATATAAACTAGTTTTCAAATAGTTTAATAAACAGGGACATATTAATACAAATCATGTTTTCTGCGTTTGTTAAATTCTACATTCTCTCGCTCGTAATCTTTTTTTCAAAATTTTAAACCCAATTTATTAATAATGATTGCAATAACACGAAATCCATTTAGGGCTAATTTACCCTAGTAAGAAAGAATTCTCATTTATTTTAAATGGCATTTACTTTCAGATCCTTGAAAAGCTATTAAACAGGACAACGTCTTTTAGATCAATGAATGGTCTTCTACAATACTAGCCATACAAAGAACGAATTAACTTTGTATTGAAAAACATATATCACTTTGCAATTGTTGTGGATGAAATTCACCATCAATATAATGGTCTTGGGGGGGGATATAATTGATCCGATAACCAAAATGAGGTTCGTTCTATATAAGACAGTATACACATTTATATTATATATTATTACACTAATAATGTAAATTAAATTTTTTTCATAACATGGAAATACTGACCATTTTTTGGGAATACTAATCTTTAAAAATAAAAACTAAATGTTTATAGCAAATTAAAGTATATAGAGTCAAGGTATGATTCCTTTCGATACGCAGTGGTATCCCTGCTAAGTTTATTTGTCCTCAATGAAATAAGGGTTTGTTAGCCAGAGGATCAAGGCGGGAAAGGGAAAGACAACATAACCGTCAAAAGTTCCTCATGTTATCATGCGGACGGTGGATCGTTGTGATGCGATCACGTGTATTATATGAGAATTACTATTTATCTAATACTGACAATAATTTTAAGATCTTTCATTTCCTACATTCCGCTAGTATTTTTTATTTGACCATCCAGTATCAAAGTAACAAATCTTAAAGATATGAAACAACAAATTATTGTTAGATTAATTTAATATTGCTTGTGAGTTGAATGTTTATATAGCACTGTGGATCTGATTGAAACAGCCTACATAAATTGTACATAGGACATACGAGCATAGATAGGGGGTGACAATAAACATAGGTATAGACAGTTTCCCAAATTACGAAACACGCTGCTTTAATTAATGAAAGCAAGTATTATATAGCATCTTTTCGATATTCTGATAGTATGATATTAACTCATGTGTCAAGATACCTACCTACTTGCATCGTTGTCTACACCAGGTAGTGGGCCATTACAGAATAGGTGCATATACACAGAAAAAGTAACTATATTAGCAATAATCTCACACGGTCATGATGGTTTATAACTATATGTTTGCAAGCTACTGGTAACTAAATTAAGAACAGTAGACGGACGTGTGTATACTCGAGAAAATTAATGCGCAATGATAGAAGGTTATTTCCTGTCGATAAAGCACCAAATGGATCTGTATTAGTATGTATATTTTTCAAAACTCAGCAAATGTGAAGACGAGATCATTTGAAGATAAGTACACGAAGAGATTTATTCGTGATATGTAGTTAATTTATATAGCTTAAAAAAATCAAGATATAATGGTCACGCCAGATTTCTCTATCCGGGTTATGCCACCGAAACGCTTCCGATGCAGGTTGTCAGTAATCCTGAAGAATATTAATAAAATCTTCTAAAAAATATAGCATTTTCTTTTTCTCGAATTAATAAATTTTTTTTACACACACTCAAAACAAATGGAAAGTCGGATCGATACTTGAGCTCTCTGTTTATACAATATATCATTCATTATCACAGGAGTATGAAAATAATCTTCCTTCTTCCATCACAATCATGGTGAGAAGTACCTTTGGATTAAAAATTAATTGAGTGAGTTTTACGAGTAGTAACAAATTTTATATTAAAAGTATAGGTAACCATGTGTTGTAAGTTGGTATTATTCTAAAGTCGTTTTTTGGGGTTTATGAATCCATTGGATATTAAACTCCTTTTATTGTCTCCCAATCAATATTTTAAAAAATAATATAGTAGAAGATATAATGTAGTCCCAGGTTTTGATATGTCCAATCCCAACGTGTAGCTTCAACTGAACATCTGAATGGAGTGCATCTTTAAAACAGTGTACTAGCCTTGACCCTATCGGTTTCTTCAAGTACTTCGGTACAAATTATAAAATGGTACTTTTGTAGAGGCTATTTGTTTGCAATAATGAAATGCTTACATCTGTCAGTACCTACGGTCACAACCGCCAGATTTCTGGAATGACCACTGGTCCACTATAAAGACCGCCATTTATCACTATGTGTATGTGGATTCTAGTGCTCACGTCTACAAGCTCTACACAGTCGTGAGCGAGGTGCTTAGAGTCCCAACTATTTGAATTTTAATATAAATACAAAATTTTCAAATATCAAAGCACAAACTACTGCCAAAATGGATGGACAGAAGATAGTCATATCCAAGAGCACTCATAAAAGCTAGATCTCTTCATTCTTCAATAAAGATGTATTCCTTCCACCTTTAAATTATTTTATTTTCATTGACTACTGTGGATGCATGGGGCAAATATTATTTGCTTTAAAAGTGTTTTATTGCAAATTCATCGATGTCAATGTATTTGCTGGTTTAGTCAAATAATTTCGGTGTATCTTGAAAAAAAGTACATAATATAACCATATAACCTCACCCTGGAATGCCGGCTTCACTGTTCTTCTCAAACAACATAAAATCTTTTAACCCCTGAGGTGAAGGGGTAGAAGTGTGGATAACCATAAGAGTTCTCGGCTCAGACATATAAAATGATTAGTAGAATTATTCTCTATCTCACGCTAGCATCACCAGGCCACTAAGTTGTGGCTCCCACGTTTGTTACGAAAGGAATGTATACAAGGAGGACAAAACTGAAAATAGGACACAATATTGTTACACAGATCAATAAAACGCATCTCCTACATGTGCAATCCCATTATATTCTTTAGTTCATCAGCGTACAAAGCTGAACAGTATGTTTTGAGTTCCATCTTATTAATATATTTCTATGTTACTAGTGTATTTCTCATGACAACACAATATGATATAATAAATATAGAGAAACTAAAAGGAAATATGTTTCTCTCAATATTATGTGAACTAAGTTCTCACTGGCCTTGTCTAGAGAAAGTATGATAAATTACTTTATAGCCCAGAAACATAACTTTCTTTAAAATTAAAAAAACGTCCAGAAGAATAAGAATGCTGCGGGCTTAATCTAATTTTCATCTTCTCTCTTCTTTTGTAACCCACCAATTTTTCTTTAGGGGGAAGAGATTCTGCCTGACGCGCGTTTCAGTTAGACAATATCCCGTTTATACTTAACATTTTAATTAAATTACTGATCAGGAAGCGCAGACATAAAGGTAAAATAGTAAATCCATTACACAAAATTCTTTTGACAATCAAAAATTTCAAATAGATATTGATTATTGGTGATAAATACATTTACTTATATTTTATATTTACCTCTTCCAGTTAAGTTTCATCACTTCCTTTTCATTCGGACAAATGGCGGTCATACTGAAATTGTAATAGATATATTTTTGTTCTGAGTTTACGTATGTCCTCACGATACCCAAGGATCTTATACAAAATTATGTAACATAATATTTTATTACATTCCTGTATAAACCACAATTTGAATTCATGGTCATTACTTTGAAAAAGATCAATTAGCTAAAATAAATTCTCATCGGATATAGAGTGTCAGAAAGTAAATTAATAAGGATAAGGTTATTAAATAGTAAAGGCATTTTTTAACTTTTATTTCACATAGGAAAATGTTTTCAGGAGAGCTAACCAATACTAATGGTGTATTGGATTCATAAAAGCTCACGTGTTTTAAAATATACATTTTAACTTACTGCCCATAATTTTGTCCCTTGAATGTTTTAAGGTTAAGCGAATTTTACCATCATCACATTATGCGAATTTGAAAAGTAATAACATTTTTAGAAGTTTTCAAGGACGTTGTTTGATTACCTTCTAATTAACGCTCAATTCGGTTAACGGGTTTTTTAAGAAGATCATGTCTAATTAAACTATGGAGAATTAAAATATATGTTTTTATTTTTTATTTATTTTTTTTTTTTTATTTTATTTTTTTTTTTTTTTTCTATATAATTTAAAAAGAATGTAAAAGAAATTCTTTTCATGTTTCATTAACAACCACAGTCAATTTTATATCAATATATTTAGAAGAATTTAGCTTTTAAAATTAATTTTTCATAAGGCTGTGTATTGATTTCTATTTACACTAAAAACATTGTTTTAAGTTCCAGGGTATTGGTTATTTTTAAGTTCTTGCAAGTCTATCCGCGTAGTTGACCTTTTATTTATGTAGCCTAACTGAAACGGTGGGTTATAAGTTAAGGAGGAAAATTTCGAGTCGTCCCTTAATTGTATTTGACAAGTTTTTAAGGAAACTAAACTCGAATGATATTGGTATCCTATGTAGGAAATTATATGTCCACACTATGCTACTATAGTCTGTGTGTTCCATATGGCCTAAATATTGGCTAATTACAGATCAAAAATTAACAAACAACATTTAAAATCCACTGAGTTATATTATTTTGTGACTAGTATCGATAAATACAAAAATAATTCACAATCTCAAAATTTATGAAAATTATCTATTTGTAGTGATATAAATTATACATCTGAATAAAACACATCTTAAAATTATAATTTTACCTTTGTTTTAGTGTTCTTGAGTATTCAATTTATAGTCTAAATAATATATTCGGTAGTACAATAGTGTCCCGGGCAACTCAAAACTAAACTGTTTAATAATATTAGAAACACTCCAACATTTTCAAAAATGAATCTGTTTTTATGAAATCATGAACACTGTCATGTATGTTTACATATTTTCATGATTTCAGAAGAAAAACTTTTATAAATACCCATCAAATATTTTGCTTCCGTTTCTAAGGAAAAAATTCAAAATTCCTAAAGTACGCATCTCATAAAACGAGATGTATATTTCTTGCACGATAAGTATAAGCGTAAAGTAATATCCCCGACACAAAGAAGCGTCAAAGAGGAAGGTTGTTATTTACCTTTGAGTTTGGGTTTACGGAAAGAAGGTCTGGCGTGTTCACTGCTCTTCAATATCGGAAGGTGCAACGACAAGCTATCTCAGTACATGATTGTTAGTAGAATTCCTATAAAATGCAGGATACATTGGAAACGATATCAAATTTGTTCCTTGTACACAAATATAAACATATTGTTGGGCCATGCACTATTTAAAATGCTCCGCCTTTTTTTATATAGCTTTTATCGTTATTCGCCTTGAGGTTGTGCATTGGCGAGGCATTCCTTAAATAAAATATATACTATTATATAGATCATGCGTAGACCTAAGGAACCCTCATTCTATATTTTTCACAACTAAATAAACCCGGCCCCCAAGGAGCGACTTTCCTTCCCGCACTGACAGGACCCTAAGTTACCGATGTTTCAAATGCTCTAGGGGCGATCTAATTGAAACAAAAGCTTTCTTACAAAAAAACTGCCCTTTGGATCTTTGATGCGACAAATTGCAATAGGGGTCTCCTCATGTGGACCCAAAAACGGAAGTCACCAGCTATTTTTCAAGGTCTTTTCCAGATTATTGAGTTTAATTTTTTAAAACTGCGCGTTAAATTTTTATCGTGTGTAACCATAAAATTTGAGAAGAGACTTATTAATAATACGAGGTTTTTTTACAAAGGGACGGACAAAGGCAATGGACATTATTAAAGGTCACACTGTTTGAATCTCTTGTATACCAGCTAATTTGACCCTTATAGCACGGTTTAGCAATATTGATTGCGTGTTTCAGTATTAAGATTCACATATTGATTTGAAAACAAAGTTCTGTCAAGTATCAATTTCAGTATTAACAATTGTGGCGTTATACATATTAACAAGCATTTCAACAATTGAAATCCCTATTAATGGAACAGCTTAAAACTACTGGCAATATAAAAGCTAGAAAGAGGAGTGTGTGAATTTGTTTCAATGTATTGAAATTTTGTTAAAGTCAATAAAAATATTAGTTTAATATATTTCTATAGAGGATGATGAGTGGACGGAGGGGTTGAAAGGGTGATTAACATAATTGAATTTTAATCCTTGTGAGCTAGTGAGCTGTCTTCCTTAAGTGATATTAGAATAAAAATTTTATTTTTGATATTGATTTATTGCTTTTGTACGTTATATTTTATTTTATTTAACTCTAATATGTAAAACTATGTAAAATTTCTAATCTAACCTATTACAATTATAAATGTAAATATTTTTTAATGTAATGTACTTACAAATGCTGCCGCAAATAATTTCATACTTTCGAAACTACATAGGTGAGGTCTATACGTAGATGGCGGAGGTCATTTTCGTTGTTGGGGTCATTAAAAAAAAAAGGGAGTTATAGTTCTAGAGTGGTAACCTTTTCTACACAATTACTGTTAATACTTTGTATTTATTTTGAATTTTAAGCAAAATTAGAATGTATCCCATGAGATAAAATTGACGTCAGGACTGAGGCTTCATTGCACTTTTGGAGGCACTACATTCAAAACCATTTTATAAACAATTAGGTAAAATATTGTTGTAGCTGGGTGGGTCACAATTACATTAATGTTTTTTATAAGAGAAATAATAACCGAATATGGGGTTAATAGTAGGCTATGGAGTCAAGAAGACGGAGTTCTCTGGCTAAATCCGTGTTAGACACATACATTACGGACGTATTTCACTTGGATGTAATTTTAAACCCAAAAAAATTGGTATGTATTAGATCATTCATTAATGTTAACCAAATATTTTTTTTACTCTATTTGACACAGGAGGCGGACCCAAAGATTAAAAAAACAAACAAAAAACCATATATAATATCGAGAGTTTTACACTGTTATGATCTGATTATAATTTAACCAATAGTTGCATGGTTCCAGAGGTATGTAGTATATCAAACATTCTATAAAATGATGACGACACTGAATTGTCTTATTTTTGTTGATGAGAACACAAGGAAAAGTTCTCAGAGGCAATATTCATAAGGTACCAGACGGGGCGGGATAGAAAAACTCAGGGGGGCCTGGAGCCTCAGGGCTCCTAATGAGTCTGAGAGCTCTCGGGTGAGTCAGGCAGTCACAGTAAACAGAAAGCTAACGGAGGTCAGAAGCTCTCAGAAGCAGGATTTATTGGAGTGGAGTGGTTTTAGAGTTTAGAGGAAGTTTACACTTTATTTTTGTGAGATTTTTTAAGGAAAACCAGATTGTTGCCGTAAGTTTTAGTGTCTACCAGTCTTACGAACTGCACACACAAAGATCTACTTCGAGTTTGATAGCTAGTCATGTCAGCAAAGGTTTTGGTTTTTATTCAGACAATGTATCCTATATATTTAAATAAAATATAAAGGTAGAAATCTTAAATCAAATTGACTACAATTCCAACGTTCGCAGGAGCGTATGGTACGTAGTATTTAATAGAGACTACTTCCAAATGAATTTATTGGAATTATATATTACAAACACAGTTTTAGTATTCAAATTTACATATCCTATACACAGTTTTTACCCAAATAAACAGATGTGTATACCATTGGTGGAAATCACGGTTATGTCAGTGCGCCAACTTAGCTAGTAGACATATGATATATTTCTAAAATATCATTAGTAAGGATTGTGGGTGAACTTTCTAGTAAATTCCTTGGAACTGACTTTATGTATTCACGTTGTAAAGGTTCGAAGTGGCTATGTTTATTCTAATCTTTACTTACACCATGTCACAACACCTTACTACTATTTAAGACTAGCATACTACTAGGACCCTGAGTACGGGTCAAAGCGTTTATATAACCATGCCCAATTCAATATTCGCTGTCATGTTTTCACAAAGATGACAATACAAATAGCTTCCCTTTTGAGGGTGTATGTCTCGATACCAAATATCGTTGATGTGGCAAGACTAAACTGGAATGCACAGACTATTATAGTGTGAACTATATCTAGTAATCGAGTATGGAACATATAATTTCATTTTACACAATAAAATATGCAAAAAAATTAGATTAAACAAATCTACTTTTTTTGGTCAATGTGAGTTAAAATTTATATTGTAATATATCTTATTCTTGATTTAGTCGATGGGCATTAAAATTACTAAATTTACTAATTTATTTGTCATTCGATACCTGAAGTTAAAATGATGTATTTATAATTAGGAGTAAGATGTTCAATGATTACAAGTATCCAATCAAGGATTGACACTTTTAAAGTCCTTTGTGTTTTCTAATTCCTGTATATTGATTTTACTCTTAAACGCAAGTAGTAAGTGCTTTATTGCAAGATGAAAACTAAACGTGCAAATGTCCAGTTAAAGCTGTGTTGTTCTAATCAAACAGTTTTAGTAAATATTACCAGTAAGAAATGGTTCAGTGTGTGACAAAATAGATTTCAGGGCAAATTTAAACAAATTTGGTTTCGTTTAATCAGGAAAAATTGGTAAATTAATCCCAAAAATTTTTAGAATCCTGATACAAATCAAGAGGAAATTTTGGGAATATGAACGAGAAGTCGCTCTCATTCTTTCCGTATTCTATAAAACAGTATTATGTATGAAGTTAGGGGGTGTAGCAGATTGGTAGTTTAATTACTTTATACAAAAGTGGGGGGGGGGGGGGGGGGGGAAATTTAATGGGGTTCTTTGTAAAGCAACATGAAGCACATAGGTTCCAAACTAAAACTATATATTTCTGCTGGCAGAATATAATTTAATCATAATATATAGAAAATGATTGTAGAGCACATTTAAGACTGATACTTATCAAATAATTTTAAGTGATGATTTTCATTGCCTACCGGATTGTACAAAAGTAATTTGAAGCTCTGTTCTCAACCCTTTAGAAATGTATTTTCACCAAGGTATGCCTGTTAAAAACATTATGTATAAGATATGTTTTAAACAATATACGCACGAAAATCATTATCGTGTTAGTTGGGTATTAAATGCTTGATGAAGGAAAGAAAATCACTAACGTGCCATGAAACCGCTTTACAATGGTACAAAGCAATGGTAGCTTATTCTAAACAGATGAATAACTCATATGGATTTCCTAGCTTGTCTCTTTGCTACCGAGGTTGATACTTATCCAGTGTCTATGTAAACCTAAAAGTTACATGACCGCCTAGTAATGTCCTGAGATATTTCATAAGAAGATGAAGGTAAGGGTTGCAGCTTCTGAAAACCATTGGGTAAAATATTATATTACAGTAATACCAAATTATCTATTCCACATCGGGTTTTTACAATAAACGTTTCTAAACTGTTAGAAACATAACAAGAGAGACTGAAATCAATATCCTTTGAAATAATAAGGTTAAAAATGTAAAAGTATTAATTCAAACATTTTTAGAAGGAGGTTGTTGCCATGGTGTACAAAGTTTTGAGTATTGTTTAACCATAGAAGGTTGTTCTAACGATTAAAGCATACATTTTTTATAAAGTTTTACGACTTTGTTTTCAATTTATACTTTTAATGTTTTCAGGCAACAAACAAATATGCATTTGGAATCTTTAAAACCTCAGGAGTCATTAATTTGGTTGTTGTAAGAGTGACCCCAAATAACTTAATATGTAAACGAAATGGACCAACTAGTTTACTTTCCCACAAATCATTACAATTGTTTATATACAAATGCTGAACTGCTCTACCAAGTTCCGAGTTCCGGGCACCTTCCACGACTACCACCTCCGCTACAAATATCAATCTTATTGTGTCTTTAGATATAGATATAATATAATATAATATTATATATTTATATTATATATATATTTATATTATATACGAATATTCATTTCTGTATTAAATGATTGTATATATGTGGGGTATATGGTTATAAAAGAGTAAATGGATGTCAAAACACTGAAGACCTTGTTAAAATTCTATAATTAATTCGTTATTTGATCAAGGCAACTGTTTTTATTATTAGAAAAGGGAATGCGCTCTTTTGTAACGAATTCCTAAATGCAAAAGGCAAATTGGCTTCAATTTGTTTGGGACAATTGGTATCCAGTCAGTTGTTATTGGAGGTGTTATCATCCAGTTTGAATTCTAATTACATTATTTTTGTTATTACAAAATGCTTTTAATGTTTTCTTTGAAATGTTAGTAATTTGTAAAACAAATTGGTGGAATTGTTTTATTTTAAGATGAATATCAAAATAAAAATATTATTCAATAAATAGGATATCATTTAAAAAAGGATTTGTCATGAAGTATTTATCATATTTTTAAAGTCATGAATAGTGTCTCAGTTATAGTATTTTTATTTCTTTTTAACATGACATTTTGGGTTACCACGTTATCATATTGAGAGTTATCTTTTAGGTATATAGACATGGCAATAAAAAAAATTAGCTATTGGGGTTTTATTGAGGAACCTCACTTAGGAAGCTGACACAAAGTGTTAGCGGCCTATCTACCTTCGTAATTTGATTGATTATAACATTTTCATTTTTCATTATAATTTCTAAATTAACTTTTCCTCGCGCTACTTACATATGATTTGAAATATATTAGTGAAATTCCTATGGATTATTTTATAATAAAAGTAAAATCAAATATTGAAATGGAGTTTAACTATTGTGACTTTTTTATAGGGTGCCCATATAAAGTTAGACCAGCATTGTTTACATCACCAAATTCTTTTACCGGAAGCAGAGGTATTATTTGTGGATTACATTGTTCCATTAAACTAAATAATGACTCATGTGTGTTTTATTATAGATAATGGACTCAGTTATATGACTTTGGTTGTGGCAATTCACTGTCCTCTGCACTAAGTTTTAATCTGGATTTATATATAAATTACGGCAACGAAAAGAACATGATTTTCCAGGCATATGCCAAGGGAAAATAAGCTTTAAACACGAAGGAATATGGCTGTTTATGTCGTTTACCATATTTATTATATCCGCAATATTCTTGTGTATTAATCCGAAACTTTGTTACGCCGGCTATCTAGAACAACTCTCTTTCGGCAGTACAAATAAAATTTTGTGGACAAAAAATGTAGTAAAAAAACCGTGAGAATTTGTAAGATAAAATTCGTAGATAAAAAGTAATTTTTATTTTTCCTACCGATGCATAATAATTGTAATATTTTCTTTTACCTAACTTTGATGACTGCCATCTTAAAACCAAATTTAAGAGCATTACAGGGACGTTATTTGAGTGGTAAACAGGAAAAAATTAGTATAATTCAGATTTTTTCAGCGAATGAAAATAGGGACGCCATATATTGATGGCGGTTTTATTGGGTAAGACTATCTTACAAACTCTCTCAAACTATTTCAAAAATATGTAATACAATAAAATAATTATATTATAATATATATATATATTTGAGAGTTTGAAAAGTTTTTGTTTCTGAAGACCATGTTTTTAGGGAAGGAAAAATGCATAACAATATTTTTTTAAAAAAGTCGTCATGAGAATAAATTAAATTAGGTAAAGCTAAAATTAGGTAATAATTAAAATGCTAATTAAATTACCACTCAAAAAATATAACTTTAAACTAAAACATGAAAATATTAGTTAATACCATTTGTATTTATTATCATCCATATATAGTAAATCGTTATTAAATTCAAACTCAGCTTCACTTCTTGATCAAAAGTGGAAGTTCGTATTAGAATACCTAGGTTGATAATTTAAAAAATAAAAAATAACAGTGTGTGTGGGTTTTTAAGAATATTTTGTTAAAACGGAGTTAGAAAATGTCGTTAATTTAATTTTTGATAACACTTTTGCGAGTAGCTTTTATAGTCTTCAAATCCTAATACATAATTTAGATTTTTATAAACCTTTATTATGTAATGTCTACAACACATTTTTACTAAACGTAAACACGCTTATTAAATGAAATAAATTACTCGCAAAAATCGTTCGTTTTGCGAGCTTGAATTTTTCGGGGGATGAATTTACAATAGAAGCTTTTAGATTAAAATAAAATAAAATAGTTAAATGCAAAAAACCATTCACCGCTGATTATGTTGCGATTATTAATACGTTCTAGTAAACCAATATATCACCGCCCTATTCCATATTCCTTATAGGATTTCAATGCCAAGTGGGACCGCAATTGTGACATTGTGAACATATGCCATTGTGGGCAATTGTGGACGTATAAAACTGGCCCGTCACGGTTGAGGCATGTATGCGTTATAGAATATGGTATAATCGGCTGTAATCGATGGATTAGAATTTGAGTAACGAGTTTACTTATAAACCATTTGTTTTTTTTTTATTAAATTTAAAATAATTTATTATATTACATTAAATTTTGTTATAAATGGCAAATAGCCTTATAATTTAATTTCATTAAAACATTTAAATCGCAAAAAAAATACTTGCTCCGCGGGGACTCGAACCCGGATCTCTCAACTTGCCGGGGTGTAATGTGCTACCATTACACCACAGAGGCCACATTTTACGATTCAATTATTTTGTATTTGGCTGTTTTCGTTCCACATTATGTGTTTAAATAAAAACAAAAATCTATATATATATGTGTGTGTGTGTGTGTGAGTGTGTGTGTGTGTGTGTGTGTGTGTGTGTGTGTGTGTGTGTGTGTGTGTGTGTGTGTGTTGCTAGTGTGCGCGCGGCGGCGCGCTAAAGGAAGCTGTGTTTAACTTGTTCTTAATAATGTTTATATTTGTTCGTCATTTATTTAATTATTGTTTTATCCGTATTTAATAATACATACATCGGCTAATACAATACCTTATTCAGTTTAAATCTAAAAATGCGTTTTCCTACATTGATTCAAATTAAACTAATCGAAAGCAAAACATTATTCACTGATTGTTTAAAGTCTTAAACTTTATGATGTTACGTATATAAGTTACAACAAACTGCAACATAATGCAAAAGTTCAGAGTCCTCATTTTAAGTTGTAAATTATTCTTTAACACAAATATAATAGAAAAATATTGTTTAGTTTTGCCACGTTTTGCCACCCCCTCTCGCGGGGTTAGCAATATTGTCGGCCTCGCTCAGTGGTGAGAAGGCGGCGTGAGTATTGGGTTTTAGAGCGGACCAGGAAACCCCCATGTTCTCTTGCGCCAGTGACCAGAGGATTACTAAGATTGACGGAGGGATACAGATGGTTAGGTTCTGACTCGGTAATAAGGGAGCGCCACCTGGTTGATGGTGGTTGTGATAGTCGCAGGGTTACTCCAACAAGGAACAGTTCTTCCTGCCTCGGGTCATGCTCCAATCGGCGGATCCTCTACCATGCACGAAGAACTATGTAGGTTTACCCGACACTAAAGGCTACTTAGGCTACTTAAATTAGCCACAGATTTCGGGATTGATTTATTTTCTAATAGTAAAGTTGCAAGGTCTTTAATTAAATATCTTAGGCAATTAGAAAATTAAAATACAAATCATTTCACATATTTCCATTCGGTATTGCCTATTTCTCCACTGTGCTAAGGTCTTAAACTAAATAAACCTAAATATATATTTAACTTAACTTAAATCTTAACTCGTTGGCCAATTGAAATAAAAATACAAAAAATTTATTACGGTAGGAGCGCTCCCTCGAATTACTAATACAAAAATTACAGTGGCCCAAAAATATGATGACCACTATTCCTGAACTCACAAAATTACAAAACAATAATTAACGAATGAATACATAATGGCTAGACATTAGAATTAAAGTTGAAGTCCATTTGTCCATAAGTTCGGACAAAATTGGATCACCTGATGCCAGTTATTCAGGCCTAGTCCGATTACGGTACGAGGTCTCCAAATGACCATTGGACGGGAGTTTAGTCCGACTCTCCAGGGGTGAGCACGATGGTATATAGTAGTGTAAAGTCTACTCTCACCAAAGGGCGGACCCAAAAAACACACACACGGACGCCGTCGATTGTATCGTCCGGGCACATCCAATATTTGAAACTTTAATTTTCATAAAGTCAGTTTTATTCATTTTCTGCGGCTCATTGAAATCAGTAAACACTTACTTATATTTTCAATCATGAAAACAATGTCAAACTTAACTTTAAAGAAACGCAGTGACTTAAAACTAGCAACACTCTGCTCACTATTGTTGGTTGTGTCTAACATACTCGTAATTTTCGTTTACAGCGGCCTGTAAAATGGTAAAGAAAACGTTTATGTAATAAACATAAGTACATTAAAAAAAAGCGCAGAATCTGCCAATTTACAATGATATTACAATATTGGTCTTAAAACCCAAAGCATAATTTTATTCTGACACAGAAAATTTGATTACGTTTGTTCTTACTTAAAAACTAATTAATTTACAATAATTATAGTAAAGTGTATTGAAGTAATAACATAATGCATTTAAATGTATGCACTTTCTCGTCAATGGTAGGTATATACAAATTTTCATGAACAATGCCTTTACATTATTTTGAGTTAAAAAACTAAATAATATACAAAAAATTTAGGACATAAAATAAAAAGTTACCGATTCAATTATCTTTATGAACAGATTAACATGTTTTAGTTAAGGAAATTTATTGAGAGACGATGAAATTGTTACCGAGATAATATTCTCGGCCTAATTCATGTACAATTTTACAGAAAACTAAATTGTGGTTTACAGTATTTGACACTCATTGAACACGTATTTAACAACTATTTATGCACTCCTGGGGTGAACTATATAAAAAGACTAGATTAGTAATAATTTTATTACAGATAAACGTATTTAATTTCTACGTTTATACGACCAGGACTTCTTGACAAAATCTTACTACGAGGCCCAAGCGCTTAGTTTACCGTAGATATTTAAATTCTGTAAAGACAAAAATTAATTATACTGGAAATTTTCACTAAAAACTGACATACGCAAGCGAAATAAATTCAATGGCATTGGTAATGGCTCACCCTTAGCATAACTCCTTTATTTGCAACAGCTGATTGCGCGGTCATCTAATCAGTGGAGCCGTTAATGTTACTGCAGCAACCAATGAATTGCGCGCTTTCTTTCATTTGGATGTAAATTTCGTTATGTAGTGTGATCTGTGTCTACAATAACAATTTGCTCAGGTCTAAAACAGAAAAGTAACCGTCCAAAAAAACCCCCCATCCGGCAGAAAAATTTCCCACAAATTTTCTTCAAGCTGAGAAATTTCTTGAAAGTCCGACAACATGCCACACTGGCCTATCTTCTTGACCGTCCAATTTGTCCGCCAGCTTATAGATCAGAGGAGTAATACCTGTTCAACTATTACGTTTAGGGTCCAACCCATAGCGTGGTTGCTAGTTTGGCTGCATAAGGTAGTTAGTTAGCATCCAGACTGTTATACAAAGTTCTTCTTTTCGAAGACGACGTTCCCACTTTATAAGTCACCAGGTCGTATGCGCTGGTTATAGCGTTTTGCACATTTTTTTCATGGGCTGTTTTCAGTCTCTCTGAAAACCTCTTGGAATATAGTCCTCGTAAGCTTCTCGTAGTTTCTCAACTAAAGGGACCACAATCCTCAGTAGGTGGGTACACCCGAACCATCGTTACGAACATTCATGATCCGTCTCCCGACGTAGCGGACGTTCTCGGCCCAAAGTTCAAAAAACGGGGGGGTGAAATGCTGTGTCACCTCATGATTGCGCGAGTGCGCGCAGTGCAAAACCTATTTTTGGAATGAATTTGTTCCCATTCCCGGTGGTTGTCTGTTACCATAAGCTAGCAACTATAGCAACGCATTTCCCCGATTAACCCTGCTCTCGCGGGTTCGCCTGTGGGGTGGTCGACTCTGAGTTCAGTAGTATCTTGACATTGTTACTGTTGGGAAAGGTACCTTCACTCGGTTTCCCCGATGAACTCGAGACCCATTATCACATATGAAGCTTCACCGTGGGGGTATCCGTACAATCCTTAAAGATGTCCTCTGCTCCAGGTGTTGAGGGAACGAGCCCTTGCCGTAAGCAGCTCGGAAGAGCGTCGTTAGGTGACTGAGTTACTTAGTAAACGTGTCAGTAATAAACCCAACAGTACTTAAAAAGCTCTTATGATCGTGGCAGAAGGTGCCAATCACGGTCTGCAGCTATCATCTGCCCATGGGAGAATTCAAACTGGCACGTCTGGCTGCCCATAAAGCCCGCAGGGAGTTGTTGGTCGTAGATACTTAGTCCGTTCGGACCCATACAGCACATTTTGAAACTTAAGTGGCTACCATCCATTTCGCATTTTTGGCCAATAGTACAGCTGTCTGGATACGTTTTTGTTTTTTTTTTTTTATAGGTCTTTGGACACATCCTTGGATGGTTCCAAGCAGTTGGAGTATCGTGGCTTTCGACACAACAGGCCTGGGATTTGAGATCTCATTTGGGTAGTTGAGTACTAGATCTCCAGTTATCTTGGTTAGAAGCGAGGGTTTCCAGTGTGTTCACCATTTCTTCCACAGGTATTATCCTCCTGAGTTCCGCCACTGACAATATTTTTGAGGGCCCATTTTAACCCTTTTCCAAAATTCCCTTTGTACACATGGTCCTGTAATTGTAGGCCTGGGTATCTCAATCAGGTCACAATGGAATCACGTCTGGAATGACAGAGGGTTCAGTCGGATATCGGTGGAGTGGTCCGAGAGAGGAAAGCATCTGGCCACACAACGTTCTCTTGCCCCTTACGGTTTGTAACTAGGTGAAAATCATAGGGCTGAATCGCCAAAGCCCAACGTGCCAGACGTTCCTGTCGGGGTCCTTCAAGTTACTTAGCCAAAGCAAAATATAGTGGTCTTTGTCACGACCGTGATGAACCTGGTTCCTTTCCACGTAAGGCCTGGAATTTCTCACACAGCAAAGATCACCGCAAGGCATCTTTGCCCTTTCAGTGGCCGAGGGAAGTTCTGCTCTTGCCGAGTTTAATGGTGCGGGCTGGCATCAGGCAATAACACTCCTTTCTCCTTGCTCACCTGTCTTGGCTAAGAAACAGCGCCGATCCACACGCTGACGGCGTCACAGGAGATTGTGAAAGGCTCTCGAAAAAGTCTGAGACAGGATAATATTGGAGCGCTATAATTCAGGCAGGAATTTTACGCGTTGGGATGCGGCCATCTTCTCGGCTTCTGGGAGTCCATTCGAACTGGATTTCTCCGTTTAGTA